>NC_141100.1:31339264-31403853 GCF_041138505.1 Cibotium barometz
TAACTCTTTACATTAGAGACTCTTTACAGAGCTTGAAAACACTATTCAAATGTGGAGAAGGTTCAGCACACCAAAGTTCAAGCTCACTTTGCAAAAAAAAACCAAAAAGAATCAAAACTGCACCTCTATACATAGAAAGTAAGGTAAGTTAGCTGAATTCACCTGTCTACCTTTTGCTGTGGCGCAATGTTGAAGAAAAACCCATTTCACCTGTCTTCTGCAAAGCTCTATGAGCAGATACCAATGCACTGGTCTTTGGCGATGCTTATCCTTTGGCTGTGCTAGAATGCAAAAGCTGAAATCAGAGCCCAACTCACCATCTTCAGTTGGCTTCTGCAATGCTATGCTTATAGTTGTTTTGGGCAATGGCATAGACCTTTAACGAGCACTTATGTGTGTGCTAGAATCAAGGGTGCTCCATGACTTGATTGAATAGGATGAGACAGATAGAGGTTCGGCATCGCCTTTCAGCTCATATCGAAATGAGAAATTGGGTAGTGGAGGGAGGGGTGCCTCATTGGCAAGCATTTGCACCACTTGCCTCATTGAAGGCCTAGTTGAAGGGTCAGGATGAGAACACAAAAGCCCTAACATAAGCACCTTCTGCATCACTTCAGCATCAAATAACCCATCAAGTCTTGGATCCACAGCCTCAAGAAGCATCCCTTTTGTGTACAAATCCCACACCCCCTCCACAAGAAGGAAAGCCTCACCCGATACCTGATGCTCGAATGGCCGCCTCCCTGTCATCACCTCCAGTAGCAGAGCGCCAAAGCTATACACATCTGTGCTTGTTGTTGCCTTGCCTGTCCTTGCAAACTCTGGTGCTAGGTACCCAAATGTCCCCACTACCCTTGTTGTATGTGGGTTTTGCCCATGCTCATGTAGCCTTGCTAGACCAAAATCACCCAATCTACCATTCATCTCTGCATCCAACAACACATTGCTGGCCTTGATGTCTCTATGGAGAACTTGTTGTTCCCATTCCTCATGCAAATAGAGCATCCCTGCCGCGACCCCCTTCACAATCATGTGCCTTTGCTCCCACCTAAGAACCTTGCCTGACCTGCCAAAGAGCATCTTGTCCAGGCTGCCATTGGGCATGTAGTCATACACCAAGAGAAGCTCCCCCCTACGCCGGCTCCACCCCCAAAGCTGCACCAGATTGCGATGCCGCAGCCGCCCGATGCTCGCCATCTCTGCAATGAACTCTCTCTCCCCTTGATCAGAGTTTCTGGACAGCCTTTTCACAGCCACTTCAAGCCCAGAATTGGGCAGCACCCCTCTGTAAACACGTCCAAAACCGCCCACCCCAAGCAATTCTTCATCATGAAAGCTCCTTGTAGCCCTCTTCAGCTCTTTGTAGCTATACCTATGTAGCCCAAATTCAAGCTCCCAACCCTCCACTACATCTCTCTGGCTCCTCTTATGCAAGATCAATGCTACTAGAGTACCGAAAACCAGAACTGACAGCACCATCATCATGCTGATGGCTATTTTAAAGCCCTTGGATGCAAGGAGAGGGGCTTTCAGTACAACCAACGGCAGCATGGATAGATCCAAGCTTTTTGCCACTCCATTACTGTTGAAGCTCCATGATAGCACTCTGTGTATGCCGGAAATCACCCCTGTAGAGCCAGAAAATCCCACATATGCATGCTCCTCCAGCACTTCAGACAGGTTAAGGTTAACGGAAAGAAGTGGGATAGCAGGCCGAGGCTGCCAAACATGAGCAATACTGACATTAAGCTGTTGCGTCCACCCATTATACTCTATCCAAGCTTGGACTACTTCTCCACTTTTGAGATTAATTACTGTCATGGACCTGTTTTGGGACGCATTATGGGAGGTATTGATGGGGGAGGTATAAAAGCCTGCTACAGAGGAGTTGGTTGATATCATGCTGTTAAGGTTAATACCCACATGGTTATCATTAATATCTGCAAACTCAAGGTCTTGGACAGTGTCAAACTCCACCGCAAAGATGTGGTCAGAGGAATTGCCATTGTCGGTGACGTTGAGCAAGCCAAGGTATTGGCTTGGAAAGACACCTTTGGAGTCAAGGGAAGGGGCCATGACAAAGGCCATGCCATGGCCTCCTAGGGTCTCATACAGGGGGGTGATGCAGAACACAAAAGTAGTGCTGAAGGAGGAGACCACGTTGGTGGTGGTGTTCTTTATGTATATGGGATAAGGGTAGAATGCCCTGCCAAACAAACGCGCAGACACGTTTGTGAGCTTGATCAACCTAGCATCAAACTCTGCAACCCCACTCAAGGTTATATTGGTCCCATCAAATCCATTGAAGATGAAGCTGGTATCTACTGCAGAAGCCTTCAGAGACGAACACAGGCACCCGAGCAAGGTGAGCAGTAGCAGCTGAGATCTGTGCAGGAGCTTCATTATCAAATAATTTTTGCCCCAAAGAAGGTTGGGGAAAAAGCTTCAAATTCTGAAAAATCGACCCTGAAATTTTTCAAGACCAGGCGCTGGGTCAGTACGGAGGACGCATCAGAAAGAAGTGCTCAGAAAAAGGAAGAAGCTCAAAGAGGGAGGACGAGCTCTAGATGGTGAGAATCTGAAAACGTGCTGAATGGGTGTCAAGACAAGGAGTGAAGAGGAAGACCCATGAACTGCCATGATGTCTGCTATGAATGGTAGAGGATTGGGTGTCAAGCAAGACCCATGAACTGCCATGATGCCTGCTATGAATGCACAATGATGTGCGAGAGAATGCTTCATCTCATGCAGAGATCGCGTGCGCGCTTCTGTACATGTGCAGGGAAGCAAAGGACTCAAATCATACGGATCATGACTCACGAGCCTCAGGGAGTCGCATATTCACAGGTTAACCTTCGCCAGTTGTATGGAACTCTTTAATGCCTTTAGTTTAGGACAAGGTGCCAGTTGTATGGAACTCTTTAATGCCACTTACATATGGTCCACTTTCCATGGACCCCTAGTGTTTGAAATAAAAACAAAATTATCCACTAAATATGTAGCCGTATATTTGATGCCCAATGGAAGATTTCATCCAAAAGTTTTTGAAACTTTTAGTATTTACTTTGGACTTCAATCTAATGGTGTTTTCCCATTTGTTTTAAGTTTCAACACATTAAGCTAACTATGCTAATCACAATTTCATCTAAGAAAAGCAACCGAAAATGCTATGCTAGGGTCCAAAGCAAGCTTGTTTTGGAAAATAATATGATATTTGGTTTCACCAATGACAAGAAACTTTTTGGCATTAATATGTTGACAAGTTATACGCTTCGACACTACTATTAAAAGTGCCAGTTAAAGGTCACCATTGGGGGAGAACAAGGGTACATTTGAACAAATGTTGCTAGCAATAGTACAATGCCACACTTTTGAAATGAGTTGCTAGAGTTTAGGTAGAAAGGTAACCTTTACACATATATGTTTTGGTGGTGTTGTTGTTGTGTTTGTGTGTGTGTGCATGCATGTGTGTATCAAGAGATAATATCTACATATACAAACACTATTAATACCTATGTAGACACATCACTTACCCTCATATCGACATACTTTGTGCGCCAAAGTAAATAAATATTTTCCTCATTTAAAAGGTTAAAGTACAAAGATTAAAAGACATAGTTCAAGCAAGAAAAGCCAACAAGTACAAGCTTGCATAGCCTTTCGATGTAGGCCTCTGGATCTCACACGTGAAACTTTATTACTTCTCTAACAATGTACTACACTTTTCCACTAGATCTCACATGGATGTTCTTATGTCTCCAATAGTGTACTACACTAATGTCCAATGGATCTCACATGGAACTGCAAATTACTTCTACACTAATGTCCAATGGATCTCACATGGAACTGCAAATTACTTCTACACTAATGTCCAATGGATCTCACATGGAACTGCAAATTACTTCTACAATAATGTACTACACTTGTGTCTAATGGATCTTACATGGATGTTCATCTCGGGGAATTCACTATATGTAAACTCTCTATATTACATGCATTCAAGGCCTAATTTAAAAACCCCTTATCTGTAAATTTTTCATGAATAAAACACACCTTTTTTCTATTTAATCTGTAAATACCCCCTTTAAATGGTACCCTTCTGTATGTAAAAAATGTATTAAAATGGATTTTAAAACCTCCTTTTGTTGAACCCACATGCTACGTTTACATATTTATGAGTGACCCCCCCCCCCCCCCCGAGATGTTCATTATGTCTCCAACAGAGTACTGCACTTATGTCCAACATCTAACCCCCACAAAAAAGCATGGGAAGACATATGACATCATCGAAAACCTTTTTCCAATGCACAGTTATCTCTTCCTTGCACAATTAGTGACTCCCACTTTGGTATCCCTGCCCCCTCCGAGGACGCTGGTGGCGAAAGCAGCGTTAGTCTTATTAAGAGACTAAGGTTATGTAGAAGGGAAAGAGAAGGGTGTGAGTGTGAATGGACTTAAGGTCCACTTGCTCACCTATTTAAAGGTGGAGCTATGAGGCATTTCAGTTGCTCTATCCAGTAGAGAGGCCAAGTACAAAGGTGCTGCTATGGCAGCATGTGAGGTAGCTTGGTTGAGAAAGCTACTTATAGATTTGGATCTATCAAAGGATAAACAAGTTGTCATTTTCTGTGACAACATTAGCAGTATACAGTTGGCCAAGAACCCAGTTTTTCATGCTCGCACGAAGCATATAGAGGTCCACTACCATTTTGTCAGAGAGAAGGTTTTGGCAGGAGACATTGACCTTGTTTACGTCAGCACACAGGATCAGAGAGAAGGTTTTGGCAGGAGACATTGACCTTGTTTACGTCATCACACAGGATCAGATCGCTGACATCTTCACCAAAGCGTTGGGTACATAGAAGCTCCGCAGATTCAGGGCTTCGCTTGGTGTACATGAGATGGAGTGTTGAGACTAATCACCAGAAATAAGTGTCATTTGACACTAAAAATGTGCTTTTAAGCACTAATTACGTTTCCAACACACAAATGGTGATCTTAATCACCAACCAAAGTGTTGCTTAACACTAAGGTGGTCTTAACCATCAAAGGAGGAGGTCTTTTACACTAAGGAGGCTCTTCTTCATCAACATTGGAGGCCGGGCACACACCATAAGTGCCACATTACAAGTCTTCATCTCCAACCCATTTCTTCCAAGGAGAAATAGTGCAACCATGAACCAATTATCTTCATCTCATAAGCCAAAGAGGTTGAAGATTTCTGATTTTTTCATAAACAAACTCAATATTTGAGTGGTTTAAAATTGAACACATGTACACTAAGTGTTCATCTTCAATGTTGTTGTATATTACCCTTGAGGCTCTTGTTTGTAAGAGGCATAGGCATGCCATAAGCTGTATGCTCTCGTTTCCCAAGCCCAAGGCATGTTATTCCACTGCATATTCAACATTTTCATCATCTAAGATGAGTTGTAAGGTTGAGCATAGCATCACTAAGTGCTTTACCTTGTTGTTTGTCATGGTTTTAAGCATCTTTTGGCATTGCTTTTGTAAGAGGCATAGGCAACATTATGAGCCATGCCCTCTCAGTCTTGAGCCAAGGATAATGAACCTTATTGGTTTAAGCATTTACCTCAACCACTTACTCACTCTCATTAAGCTTGTATCTTACAACCCTAATGGGTATTATGTAACCAACATGCACAAAAGTTGTTGTAATTGTGGAGTAGACACTGCCCTTGACCAATTCATAAGGCAAGTGGTAAGACCCTCCCTTTCCCTTTCCCATATAAATCTACCTCATAACCATTACTCTAAGAAGGAAGACCCTCATTGCCCATGGAGGAGGTATGGTATTAAAGGACGCATCAAGCATTTTGAAGGAACATCTATAAGCAAACCACTTAAGCAAGGGTGGCAGCCTTGTTTTGATCAGTGTGTGAGAATGGTCAAGGTGGAAAGCATGTGGAAGCAGTGGCATGTATGTCTAAAGCATGTCAACTACAAGAAGACAAGCAAGCACAAAGAGTGGGGTGCACCATCATGGTGTACATCTTCATCGACAACAAATAAAGACTTAGATGGCATCATTGTATTAGCCTCTAAGGCTCTAGGAACATATTTGTAAATCCTAGATAATCACACCTATATTCCAAACCTTGTATGCCTAATGTTATAAAGGCAACCTACGTCCAATACCACCTATTCCATTCCTTCATAGTTGGTATTGAGGGGGGGTATTAAGAGACTAAGGTTGTGTAGAAGGGGAAGAGAAGGGTGTGAGTGTGAATGGACTTAAGGTCCACTTGCTCACCTATTTAAAGGTGGAGCTATGAGGCATTTTGTATTCTGAATGAGAATCATTGATCTCTCATCAGGGTAATCTACCCATCATTTGATTGAATTTCCAACTAGATTCTTGGTGATTTCGGTTAAGGAAAATTTACGCTGATTCAACGGTAATCTATTCTTTGTGTCAAGAATTGGAATTGGTCTCAAGGTTTTCGCTTGATTCAGATTCGAGAGATGGGCAAGTAGTTTATTGGCCGCCCCTCTTATAGTCGTGGTCTAACCAAAATTATTCGGTTTACTTCTAACTTTGATTCCTAAGGATTTTCTTTAGATAAAAATCTACTAAACTTCTAACCGTAAGGAAAATTCCAACTTTATGAATTTCATTCCTTCCTAACCACAATAGATTAAGAAATAATTCTATACGAGAATATCGAGATTTTATAAAAAATACTCTTCTTCCATTAATCCAATTTTGGATAAATATCAATTTGGTGATTTATTCTCATAAAAATATCTAAGAATATTCTTTCCACTAATTTAATTATCAACCCTAATTTTCTAGGTGGAATTATGGTAAAAATTCCTCTTTTGTTATCAAAATTAATTTAAACCTTTTTCTACTTAAAATACCATAAAAATTTCTCTTTTAATTAAATACAAATATCCATTTTTTTTGAATATGCTTAAAATTTCTCTTTTTTTAATTTAAATGATTGAATTTTGAATGTCATGGGAATTCCTCTTTTATCATCCAAAAAAAATTCTTGTGCATAAAATAAATTTATAAAAAATTCCTCTCTTTTTTAAAAATTTAAATAAAAATATCCATTATTTTGAATATGCCAAAAATTCCTCTTTTTGCATTTAAATGATTGAATTCCAAATGTCATGGGAGTTCCTCTTTTATCATTTAAAAAAATTTTCATGCATAAAATAAATTTATCAAAAATTTCTCTTTTTCTTAATTAAATAATTATGCGTAAATACAACAAAAAGTATTCTTTCCTAAATATGGTCAAAATCATTCTTTTGCTTTAAATTTCTAAACCTACAATATGGTAGGAGTTCCTCTTTCAGTATTATGCATAAAAATAAGATATGTATTTTTAAATTTTTTTTTTTGGCCATAGCTTTGCTTACTAATAATTTTTAATTTTCCTTAAAGAATAAACCTTGTAATAATATGATAGAAGATCTACTTTTAAGCTTAAATCTAAACTATGAATTTAAATCATAATTTTAACCATAATCATAAACTTAATTATGATTATCTCACTAGATTAAGCTAATTCCATTATTCCTCTTTTCCCAATTTGATAGGATAATCTATTTCTCATTTAGAATCAATTAAAGTAGTTTTAAACTACTTATAAATAATCTAAAAGAAATAACCATTATTTTGTTAACATAAAATCATGAAAATACCATTTTCTTAATCTCTAGCTTATCAAGCCTAGCGTTTGGTTTAGAAATAAGAAATTATCAATGAGAAGCATTCTTTTGCTAAAGAATTAGCCATAGAGATGAATATTCTTTTTGAGAGAGAGACATACATAAGAAAGCATTCTAAATAAGCATAATGATTAATTTTCTCTTAATTAAACATTAAGATTCTTAGGGAAATCTTGATTTGAATTAAAACAATCATTTAGAAAACTTCTCAAGCTTGAGAGGGGTTGAGAAGAGAAGTCATTTCAGGAAATTAGCCAAAAAAACCATAAAAATCCATTCTTACCTCAAGGATTAGCTTGATTCTTTCTCTAGTAGTGAAGCCCCCAACCAATCAATTGGTTAGCAAGAGGAGAAGAGAACTCCAAGAGTTGTTAAAGAGAGAGAGAAGCTCCAAGCTCCCCAAAAGTAGACGAAAATTAAGAGATAATAGAAAATATGATTATTTTAATGTAATACTGGCATGGTATAGCTCACAGATGAGAATACAAAGGAATGAGGGTCTATTTATAGTTGAGGGAGGCCTCTAACCAAGTCCAACTAGCTTCTAGAGGTTTCCATCTTCAGTTTGACTCAATTTGGACGAGATTTGGACCAGTTTGGCTCCCTTTTTGATCCAGTTTGGTCTAGGAGAGAGGAGAGAGAAAATATCCCATTTTTGGATTAAAAAACTCAAGTAATCATGAGAAAAAAGGTGCCTCCTTGAGGTGGCATTCTCTCCTTTTACAGAGGTGTCAAAAATGCATCATTTCCTCTAAATATCTTATTTTTTTACTAATATCTCTTAATTTTTAACTAATAAACCTTGTACTCATTCAACTCTTCATCTTATGTGAGCATTTACTCATTTTTGGATAATTTTTTTTATTTTTTGGATTTATCTTATCCCAACACTTGGATTAATCCAAAAATTTCTGAAAATCTGGACCCTTTGGCTAAGGTCCCTTATACCATTTTTAATTTATTCCTAATGCACATTGGAGAATTTATTTTGAACTTCTGTTTCAGGGAAATGTATTTTAGATATTAGGAGAATTTTTATATCCAAAAATATCTCAATATTGAATTATCTCTCTCTAGAATTTTTCTTCTCTCTAGGCAAAAATAAGGAAAAACAATATTTTCTTGCATTCTAAAATAGGGAATGATTACAGGGGATTGAGGTAAGAGCTTATTCATTATTCAGGCTGAGGAAGAATCTTACATCCTCTCCCACTTGAAAAACGCGAGATGTCCTCATCTCGTAAAGTGGGGGTAATCTTTTAGCAACTCTTCTTCTTTCTCCCAGGTGGCATCTTTTAGAGGGAAGAACTTCCACTTGACTAAAAACTCTCTAAGGACTCTGCTTCTGAGAACCTTCTCCCGAACGTCAAGGATTTCTTTAGGTTAGAGTACCATCTAGCCTTGAGTTGGAGAAATCATTTGTTCATTCATTAAGCACGTGACTCGGGCTGTGGGTACATATTTCTTAAGCCGCCTACTTTCTTTATAATAGCATACGGTCCACAGTATCTGGGAGAGAGCTTCTTGTCCTTCCCTGAAGATAAGGAACTTCTTTTTGGTCGTACTCGAATGAAGACTATATTTGATTCTTCAAACATTCTCTCAGATCTCTTTTTATCTGCATATTGCTTTTGCCTATCTTGGGTTGCCTTAATATCTTTACAGATTGATTACATTTGTTGGTCCATGTCATTAAGCATCTGTCTGGACATCTTGACTCTGATCAATGGATCGGACCAAGTCAATGGTGTAAGGCAATCTTCTTCATATAGAGCTTTGAAAGGGCTCATCCCAATGCTTTGATGATAAGAAGCATTGTAAGCAAATTCAACTAGGTGCAAATGGCTTAACCACTTCTTGGGTTCCCTGCTGCCACAGCATGACCAAAGAATATCTTCTATTACCTAATTCACTCTTTCAATCTGGCCATCTGTTTTGGGGTAATAGGTTGTACTGAGATCCAAGAAAGTTTCTACTGCTTCAAAGAATGCAATCTAGATTTTCGTTGTGAACTTAGGATCTCTGTCACTTACATCCTCCTGGGTAAGGCATGTAATCTGAAGATCTCTTTAAGAAAAAATCTGGCAACATCCACTGCGGTGTAGGTTTCTTTTACTGGAATCAGATGGAAAACTTTGGTTAGTCTGTCAACTACTACAAAAATGGAGTTGTAACCTGATTGCACTGAAGGTAGTCCAGTGACAAAATCCAAACTGATACATTCCCACTTCATCTGTGGAATGTCTAGGGGCTGCAGCTTTTTAGGCATCTTGACTCTCTCTTCCTTGACCCTCTGACATATTAAGCATTACTGCACATGATCAAGTACATCCTTTTTGAGTCCTAGCTAGAAGAAGCTTTTCTTCATAAACATATAGGTTTTTATAAACCCTGTGGATGTCTAGGGGCTGCAGCTTTTTCGGCATCTTGACTCTCTCTTCCTTGACCCTCTGACATATTACATGATCAAGTACATCCTTTTTGAGTCCTAGCTAGAAGAAGCTTTTCTTTATAGACATATAGGTTTTTATAAACCCTGGATGTCCAGCTATCAGGCTATTATGGGCTTCTCTCATAATCTTATCCTTTATTCCCACATCATTAGGAATGCATAACCGATTATTATAATACATGCATAATTTATCCAATTTGTACCCAAGAACTCGACTCATTTCCTGAGGAGTCTTGCTTTCCTGCATCAGAAGGGTAGCAATAGGAGCATTTAACAATTTAGAAGCCTTGACTAATTGCAGCACTGGGGATCTAGAAATTTCAATTCCTCGAACTTTATTCCCATGAAGGTCAAGGAAAGAGACGGTTCCACTTTGACAATGAATGTCAGGCTGATTCTTATGGAGCCAATCCATTCCAAGGATTCCATTATAGATTCCCAAGGATAGGGCTCTAAACAAGCAATCTGTTACGTTCCCATCTAGACTAAACTGAATAAGGTCTGTCTCAACGTGTGTGAAAAGAATCTTTCCACTGGGGTGGCCAATTCCACTTGCATAGGTTTCCCTAATTTTTGATTTAGGACTAACTTACATAGACATCCTGGGGAAATAAAAGAATGAGTACTGCCTGAATGAATCAAAAGCTTGAATTGCTTACCCCTGGTACATCCTGGGGAAATAAAAGAATGAGTACTGCCTGAATGACTCAAAAGCTTGAATTGCTTACCCTGGTACTCTACTGGAGTCTGGAGGACTAAAAATTGACGATTTTGTCCTTGATGCTCAATCGCGGCATAGATCTATCCTTTTTCTTCCTCCACTTTCTTAGCTATAGTGATGGCTCCAGCTGCTGCAGTCTGAGGGTGGAACTCTCACTCTTTGGTTTCCCCAATTCTGGGAGGGAGTTCGGAGACTACTTTGCGTGGAGGCTACAGGCTGAGTTGGCACTCTTCTAGGGTTACCCTGATTTTGGCGTGGGGGACCTTGATTGGACTGATATGAAGGAGTGTGTCTCTGAACTTTGGGACCCTAGCTTCCTTGGCCCACAGAAGGAGATGGGTAATCCTTCAGCTCTGGTGCCCAAACCCCTGATAACCAAAACACCTGTTCTCACTTCGAAGCTCTTCCCTCTGCATTCTTGATAGAGCCGGAGTTCCTGAGAAAGAGCTTCGAGAAAAAGGTCTTCCTTCATTCTTGAAACTTCCTGGCGGGACTTTAACGATGAAGGCTTTGGCGAAGTCCTTTGCCATTCTTACAGCTTCAGCCCATGAAAACCAGCTTGGCATTCTTGACCAGGGTGTCTAAAGGTTTGTTCATTCCCCCGAATGAACCTGGCCACCATAAGTTGCTCTTCGTCTAGCGGTCCTAAGATTTAAGAGATTCGAAAAATAATTGCCTAAATAAAAAATCTTATTGGAGATCTATGACATATGCCCGAGTAACACATCTTGCTTCTTTAATTAGTCATATAATAAACAATCACTTATATAACAGGGAATTTTCCACAAAACATTTCTTTATTTATATAAAGGTTGCAATATGTACATAGAGCATCTCGGCTCCAGAAAGTCAAAACCTCCGCAAGAAATGCATAAGACGCCAATACTGGGCTACATACATGCCCTGATACAAATGTTCCCTCACTACCAAAGGAGCTACTATCTTACTACTTGGGATAAAACATCTAAGAAGTCTATAGATATGGCAAGAAAGTCTGAAATCTCGAGGTGTGGGGTGATACAAAATAACACCATGAATCACTTTTAACCTCAATAAGACCATGGCCAACGAGATATTCTCCCTCAGCATCATGCTTTGGTTGCAGGAGGTGTGGACATATTGCCCTGCATGCCACTTGTGCTGCCGTCTCTCTGCTGGATCTAGGAAATATAAATCCTCGAAATGGCTTGCGAGTCTGGCTCGGCTCATTTGAGTCGTATAGAGGAAGAGACGATGTGCTCAAAGGCGAAGGTAGTCATATCATGTGACTGGGTGAGGTCGAGAATACTGGATAAGCGTGAAACTTCCACCTATAAAACCAAATTCTTTGATTAAAAATATTCATTAATGAAGCTTAAGGAATGAAAATACAATACGTAAATGCTCTTTCTTAGTTTTTTTTAAAATAAATTCTTTTGATAAGAATTCGTTTTTCCTTATTGGCTTTACACAATGCTAGTATCCCCGCCCCCTCGCCACGATACCCCCTCCGAGGGTGTTGGTGGTGGCGGAAGCAGCGTCAGTATCTCGTGCGGGGCTAGGATCCACACTCGGGGCCTTGCCCGTGGATATCCGGACAAGAGACTAGCCCGACGGTTCCTCCGAAACCGAACCCGAAAAAATTTCCCTCACCAAAAACTTCCCTTGCCCGGAAGGCACGGGCGAGTCCACCAGGAAAATCATCTAACCGGAGAATTGATCTAACGAGTCAAAGTCTTAACTATCCAAACTGATCTGACCGAACCGAAAGTCACATGGTCAGATCAAGGAAGAGACTTGCACTTGGTCCATAGAATCACCGTTTTTTTCTCCCTTTAGTGAGGCACAGTCGTCGGCTGATTCCCTCTCAAGAACAAGGGTCTTCCTAGGACTTAATCTAACTAACGTAACTTAATCGTAACCATTTGTATCGCAGGAATCCCCCTACCCAGTCTAACCACCCCAACCAGCAGCCCATGGGTTAGCCAATCGCCCAACCACTGTATTGGTGCGATTACTTTATAAAAATTTGGTTATGTTTTGCCTGGGTACCGAGGAAAAGAGGGTTCACCTATTTGAACATGCTGGAGGTTAATGTTTCCATACGAATTAGGGTATGTTACTCCATGCTGGAGGTTACCGTATTAATGTTTCCATACGAATCAGGGTATGTTACTCCTCTATCTTGTTAGTTATATGCATCTAATAGATAGGGGATGCCTTAGTTTTAGATATTTCTGCTTTTGCAAGAACCATTGGAGCCTTGCCGTTATAGAATTGGATAAGACAATTGTGTGGACTCTTAATTCAGTACCAAGATCACATCCTGAGTTAGGCTTGTAAGTAAACATTCAAAGCACCTTTCTCTAGTATCTATGGCTCCTTAAAGTTGGCAATGTATCTTATTTTGTGAAAGCTTATTTATTATGCAGGTGTATAAAAAGGCTTCTTCATGTTCTTGGTTCCCTATATGGAGACTATGAACTGTACAAATCAGAGGTGAAGCCTGTTCAAGTGCCCAAGCAAGGAGACTCACACTCCTGTGGATGGAGATCGATGATACATGGAGAATATATTCTCCAGAGTCTTTTCTCCATGAATCCCTTCATGTCCAATGTAAGTGGAAGAATCATCGGGTGGACATTGATCATTTAGCTAGATTTGCGGTTTGACATTTGTGAATTTTGTTTTTTCAAACCGCATTACAGAATTATGATAGGAACTATGTGGAGCGGTACAGAGTGACCATGATACGATTAATAGTAAAGAATAGCACAGAGATGTCTGAGGAGAACCAGCCAGAATTCCCCGATCCTACAGACGTTGAGGTGCTCCTTCAGGCTGAAGGGGGCGAGCCAAAGCCCTTTGAGCACATAGAGGCAGAGCCAAGGTCCAATGTGGAGGTTAACATTGAACAACCCAAGGCTGATGAGGTAGAGCAAGCTGAAGTGGCAGAGCCGAAGCCTTAAGAGTAGACAGACGTGAAGCGGACTGTAGAGGACGAGCCGGGACCTAGTAGGGAGGCGAACAATGAAGAACCTAAGTCTGATGAGGACTTAGTATCGTCCATATGGCTCTAGATGCTCTATATGGTCTGTACATGTGTGGAATGGGTTGTACCGTATATAGATCATGGCCTTGGATGGTCCATATATAGTCCATCCAAGGCCATGCTTGATCTTCTCTCGATGTGCTCTATATAGTTTATTTGATCCTCCATATGGTCAGAATGGGTGTCTACATGCTTGGTTTTCTCATGATGTGCTCTACTGCTTGGTCCATGTGGTATCTGTACATGGTTGGAAGGGGATTCTTGAGGTCTTTACATGCTCATTATTGTCTTGGTGTGGTTTACATGTCATGTACATAGTTGCAATGGGCATGTATGTCATCTCTATATACTTGGTGTGTGTTTTTTGTATAGCCCATGTATGGTCTCTATGGTCTTTCTAGATGGTACACTCTAGCGATGCGTTGCACACGATCTTTATGTGGTCCGGGTTGTACTCATGTGGTCTACATGGTATGTACAACAAGCATATGATCAAGGCTATATGCGATATCCATATATTTGGTCATCTCTCTCTAGGTGTGATTTTTATAATCCACATAGTCTATATAGGTTGGAATGGTCTCTATGTAATCTTTATGTGGTCAGGGTTGTCCTTGTGTTGTCTACATGGTCTGTACAACCAGTATATGATCAGGACTCTATGTGATATCCATATATTTGGTCATCTCTAGGTGTGCTTTCAGTAGTCTATATAGGTTGGAATGGTCTCTTTGTAATCTTTGTATGCTTGGCCTTCTCATAGTGTGCTCTACATGTTCCATGTGGTCTGCACATGGTCAAAATGTTATGCTCTATATGTTCCATGTGGTCTGCACATGGTCGGAATGGGATGCTTAAGATATTTACATGCTCGGTGTACTCCTGTTGGTGTGGTCTATATTGTCTGTACACCCCGTACATGGTCAAAACAGAACTCTTGAGGTCTTTACATACTTGGTGCATACGATGTGGTTTGTATGGTTTATATGGCCCGTGTACATAGCCAAAGCATGCTGCACGAGATCTTTACATGCCTTGTATTGTCTCAATACCTTTTTTTGGTGAGCATTTGGTGGTGAGCCTTTCTTTATGAGCTTTCTTTAAGGGTTCTGCCTATATGGACTACTTTGATGATGTGGTAGTTTGATGTGTCCCATGTTAAGATGTAATGAGTTTATGTTAATATATAACATGGCATGGACATACGTGCTATCATGTGCAACATGGATATACTTGCATCATCCACATGATGGCCTCAATATGGTCTTCTTGTGGTGTGCTCTGTATAGTCCATGTGATCTGCATATGGTCAAAATGGGTTTCTATATGCTTCTTCCCCTGGTGTCCTTTGTTGCATGGTCCATGTGGTCTTTGTACATGATTAGGCTGCAAATGTCTTTACATATATGCTCCATGTGGTCTTTGTACATGATCAAAATAGGCTACAAAGGTCTGTACATAGTCGATGTTGTCTCGGTGTGGTCTATATGATCTATATGTCTCGTACATGGTTAGAATGGATTGTATGTGATATCTATATGGTCAATCTTCTCATGGTGTGCCCTGCATGGCAATCCATGTGGTATGTGTATGGTTAGACGGGACTACCCAACATATTTACATGCTCATTATTGTCTTGGTGTGCTCTATATAGTCCATATGATTAGAATGGGCTCTATGTGAGCTCTATATATCTTTGTGTGCTCTATAGTCCATGTCATCCCACATATCATTGGAATGAGCTCTATGTGAGCTTTATATGCTTAGTCTTCTCAAGCTGTTCTCTCCATGGTCCACGTGGTCTCTTTACATGGTCAGAATGGGATATATGAGATCTTTACATGCTCGATGTCAGGCACTATGTGATCCACATATATTTGGAGCAAGTTTCCAAGATCTATACATGCTCACCTTAATGTGGCTTTTATAGTGGATACGACATGTACATGGTCTGCATGTGTGGGGAATGGGTTGTGTCATCCATAGATCATGGCCTTGGATGGTCCATACATATGTATAATGGGTTGTATGGATCTTTACATGCTTGGTATTCTCTCTATATGCTCTATATAGTCCATGTGATCTGGATATGATCAGAATGGGTGTCTATATGCTTGGTCTTCTCATGATGTTCTCTACTGCATGGTCTATACATGGTCAAAATGGGCTTCCCAAGGTCTTTTTGTCTCGATATGGTTTATATGGTTTATATATCTTGTACATGGTCAAAATGGGCTCTCTGTGATCTCTGTATATTCTCATGGTGTGTGTTTTGTATAGCCCATGTCTGGCCCCTATGGTATTTCTAGTTAGTATAATGTGGTGATGGGGGTTGTACATTATCTTTATGCGGTCACAATATTATCCCCATGTGGTCTACATGGTACATACATCAAGTGTATGATCGGAATGTATGTGATTTCCATGTACCATGTGGTCTACATGATGGTACATACATCAAGTGTATGATCGGAATGTATGTGATTTCCATATTATGGTCGGTCATCTCCAAGTGTGCTTTGTATAGTCCACGTAGTATGTATATGGTTAGAATGGGCTCATGTAGAATCTCTATGCTTGGTTTTCTCATGGCGTGCTTTGAATATTCCATGTGGTCTCTCTGAATGTTGTGCTCTACATCTATGGTTACACATGGCATAATGATTTGATCAATATCTTTACATGCTTGGTGTGGTCGATATAATCCATACACCTCATACATGGTTAAAGCAAGAAACTTAAGATCTTTATATAATTGGTATCATCCAGTGGTTTGTATGGTTCATATGGCCTCTGTAGGACATGCTTCATATTATCTTGGCATGGATTGCAAGATTAGAAAGGGATCCATGTGATTTGTTTTATGGTTGCTGCACTCAATGTGTGGTCTATATAGTCTAATGGTTTGTACGTATTGAAATATAAATGGTTTGTATATTTGTATGCGTGGAAATATAAATGATTATATTTGGTCAGTATACATACTACGAATAGGTTTTGCAGCATTACATAGGGCAGAGATGGTTTTGCTGATAGTATGCAAAGTAGATTCATTACAAAAAATTCGGTCTTCAAATGGGCCCTTTTAGAGCCCATTAAAATAATATAAGGCTAGCTAATGAGAGTGCTTGGATTCTAGATCCATGTAACATGGATCTTTTTTGTCAGAGTGGTCCCCCACAGTTTCAAGCTCAAAAAAGAGAAATAAAATATATTGGCAGAAAACTCAAAAATAGAATAATGTCATGCTTGAATATCACCTACCAAAACAGATGTGAGAAGGAATATCAAGAAAAGAGGCCATACCAATTGAAAGCTAGTCTAATGGAAGACTTTCTCCACAATTTGAACTTAGTTCTCTTCGTTTCTTCCCACCTCTCTTACAACGTCACTTATTTCCACCATATCTGCTTCATCTATTCTTCTTCTTCTCTCAGCTTCTTTTTTTTGCCTTCTTAATAGTCTGGTAAACTTTGTTAAGCTATGTTTACTAATCATGATTTCTTTGTGATTTTATTTTGTTTGTTATGTTCGTTAACCTTCTCGACTATGATGTCATTTGTGAAAACTTAAGAGTTGTTTATCAACTCGACTACAAGAAAAATGGAGTGCAAGGTTCACAACATTTCTTTAGAGTTTTATTTTTATTATTTAGATTTTTGAGCCCAATGAAATGGTAATAATGTTCTATTTTCCCTTTGTAGATGAGCTCTAGGAGAAAACACATCTGCATCATTGAAAGTGTGGAGCTTTTTAATAGGAAGGATGCTGATGACAACTAGATCCCTTAGCGATTCAGGAACTCACACTGGATCATGATGAGACCCAGTACTTGAGGAGCATTCAAGGTAAAATGAGAAGACATTGGTGATCCTAAAAAGCATTCAAGGTGTCTAAATGGTGCAATCAAGGTCCTTGTGTAGCATGTTTATATGCACAAGCTGGACATAATGCTACATCACCATGATGAAAGTACAGGATCTAAGACAAATAGTAAGATTCAGTAAGTAGTTTTTCTTTCTTGTGTTTAATATCTAATTGTGTTGTGCTCTATATCTAAGCATTAAAATTTTCTTGTAGCTTTATATCCATTAAATGTGAAGGAGTGGCAAAATGCAGAGTGCATCAATGTCTTCCATGTATGTTTTGGCTAATGCAAATGATAACGTTGGTAGACTAGAGTCTATCCCACTACCACCATTGTCTAGCCAAGAATGGATTTTCTCTTGCACAGACATCATTGCAGCATACAAGAATAAGATAAGAAAATATATGCATGTAACAATGAAACCATCAATAGGTTCTAAGGACGTCCATTTGAGTTGGTTTATACCATTTAGTGCCTTTTCACATATGTTTACATCATGTGAGAGTGTTAAGAAAACAAAGTTAACATATCAAGTGAGGTCCCTTGATAATGATTGGATGAACCAATTTTCGGGGGAGAGATGGGATGTAAAGAGGACCTCTATAGAATATACCATCATTGAATGCAAAGTAATAGTGCCAAATGTTACATTCAGGTGAAATCAAAATATAAAGTTTATTTGTGTTTGTAAAAAAATTTGTTAGGGTGGCATCCATTACTTTTTAGGATTGATTGTTTTTATGACCAAGTATTTCATTGGGAGGTAAACATTATGCATGGCATTTCGTTACAGAAGATGACAAGACTATGGAGAGGGAGTGTTTGACAAAGCTTGGATCAAGACATGTGTGATGGAACTCACTCTTCCATCATAAATGTTGTAATTCAATTACAAGGTCGAGACCTATTTTAGTGGTCAATATAGAAATCCATTGGCTGGCCATTGGCCTTTCGTAGACAAGAGATCTAATTGATGTGTAGTGATGCATCGAGGGATTTCTATTTTAAGTTAGATGGTAGTAAAGTCAGAAGCAAGAGTGAAACTTCCAAAACCTGCTCTATTTGTATCGAACCACATATCCTAGAGGTTGTGGAATCACCTTAAGATTGTAACCTTTCCATCTATAATAAAATTTCAAGAGTTATCTTTTGTCTACATGTTATATAAATGTTACTTCTTTCTTCTTTTTGCGTTTTTTTCTTTCTATTTGCTTCAATGGAAACCACAAGTCCTGGCCATCCCTACTCCTCTACCTTGAAAATGTCTAGATTTCAACATTAAGCCATAATAAGCTATTACTTACATTACTTTGAATTCTACATATAGGTACTGTGGAGAATGAAAAGAACATTTCATGTAAAGAAATTACCATAAAGCAAGTTTTCTTGGTGCTACCGACTATATCATAGAGATCATCATTACAACATGGAGATACAAAAATGCCTTAACATGAATTTTTTTGCACTTGTTGAGAGTAGTCAATACAAAGATCAATGCCTTCTTACATTGTGAATTATATTAAATTTACACATTGTATCAAAGGTGAATGGGTTGATGTAGAATATTATCATTGGTGGGTAGGGGAAGCTTGCTCTTGCAGCAGTAGGGGAGAGTGCTCTTGTTGTGGGGGAGAGTGCTCTTGTTGCAGCAGTAGGGGAGAGTGCTCTTGTTGTTGGGGAGAGTTAGTAGCATGCTCTGACTGTGCTTGCTCTCACTGATGGGATGGCAAATCTACATGGTGGATCTACTCCTTGTCGGTTGGTGTTTGTGGATACTGCCATGGGCGGGAGCATTGGTCTTGGCCGTTGTGGAGGGGGCACAAACGCATATGGCACATCAGGCTCTCGTTACCCAATATTGTTAATTAGAGTTTCATACATCCAAATCTCTATATTCCATTAATCGTAGATTCTACATATAAAAAAATTACATATGTGCTATGAGTGAATGTACAAAGAAACTGAGATATCATTAGAAGAAGAAGTGTATGCTTACATTTTCCAAGGGCAGTCCCAACATTGAGTGCAATAGCAACATGGCATTTTAGCACACTCTCCCAAACAACAGTTAAAGCCATCAAACTCAAATTTAGGAATTTTGGAAAATATGCATAATTTTGGGACAATTCTTTGTTAAATCCAATACAATGTTTACTGTGCAATATGCTAGATTTATTATTGGATGTTCTCAACAAGCATTTGAATAATGCGATATGATTTATGTACTATTGTACATTTGTAACAAGTATATATAATGTTGGTGGGATGTAAATTTGCCTACAGAGTAGACACACACACATGCACACCAAGAATTAAGTTTGTTTATATCACATAGCCTCTAGTTGACCATCAGACATAGAAACTTTAACAAAGAAAGGATATTCAATGTAACTTTAAGTTGTAATAAGAAAGACTAGGTGATAGAATTAAAAAGATCACCATTTGTATTGAATCAAAATTCTTGAATAATGCGTGAACCATAAATCTAAAAGCTTAAGAAAGCCTTACAATCTGAATAATGATTGAACTATGAGTTTGTTAGCTTCATACAACATTGCTAAAAGATTACAAAGCTAGTTGGCCATGTGCTAACAAATCATTCTTGCTCCACTGCACTGACGTGTGATGGTGCCTCACTTTCATGTTAATTCAATTGATTCTGTTTGGCCTTGAGTATTATAGCCTTTGGAATCTTGATTTTCTCTGGAAGTCGTCCACCCTTGGGCTTCCATGCCCAAATGATGCAGCTAGTGTCTTCCCAGCACTGAGGATCATTTCTGTTCTCTCGCCAATACTTGTTCCAGCAATCCTTATAAACCTCCACATCACTTGCATTCTTCTTCTTTGAAATTGGTGCCCAATATTGTATCTGAACTTGTAGGTAGTTTATCGAGTTGTTGTTTTGATCAACATCACTTGTTGTCACTCCCAACCATATTGGGTAATTTGCATCACAAGGTTGTACAAGCACAAAATCTCCTTTAGACACATCAAGAGTCGGGTTGAACTCTTCAGCAGGTCTGTTGCGCATTGGACCACAATACATTAAACCTTTCATCTACATCATCCTCCACTTGAAGGTTAAGAGGCTCAGCTTTTTCGCATACACTCCTTGGCTAAAAGTCATGAAATCTAATGTCTTCCCTTGCACTAGGGGTTTGCATGTTTAGCATAAGATTCTCCCAATAGGCAAGGACCGGATTGATCCACTTAGCATGATCACTTTGGTCTCCTTTCTCTTGCAAGTGGTCTTTCCACCAATTGACATGTTTTTTAAAGCCCTCCACAACCTTCTCATTTTCCTTAACATACTCAAAGGGTGGCAATACTTTTGAAAAACCTTCAGAAAGCTTGGGTCCTCCCTGGTCATTTCTCTTTCCTGGTAACCAATCAACATTTTTGGGGTGTACTTTGTATTGCATATTCCATCACTCATATAAAACCTGAATTGCAATGGCTTTGAATGTCCAATCAAGCTATCGGGTCCATCATGTAAGCATCCCTTGACAAAATCTTTGAAGTCTGTCACCTTTTGTAGGAGAAAGGGTGCTGGATGCATGCTAACACACTCATTAAAGATCTTCATCAAATGTGGAAATGTGAAAATGGTTTGTTTCCTCAACTTCTCAGAGAAGCGACTAAACAATGCATCAATATCTTCTTGACTATGACCAACCATAAGAAAACCAAGCTGCACCATGTCAAACACTTCCCGTGCAACCAATAGGGATAGATAGGCAAATACATAACGACTCTTATTTTCAGAACCACAATTGTCAAGTTGCAACAACAGCGTCCTTGGCAATCTCTTGAAAAATGTCCTTGAATTTGATGGCATTAAACTTGAGGCATTGCCATTGCCCCTATCCTGCACATGTGTGCTAGTATGAAAGACTGCCTGCATATGTGAAGAACAATTTCCCTTTGTATCCACATTTGTTTCTACATGTGTCTCTACATCTGCATCCTCAATGCTCTGCTTGTAATATGCTTTTCTCTCCTTCAGCACTTCCATATGCTGATATAGGGCCATAGTATCCACATTTGTTTCTACATGTGTCTCTGCATTTCCGACCTCTGTTTCCTACAAAACCATCACGCCCACATGCCATCGGAGACTTCAAGCATCCGTCACGTCTGTGTGACATCGGAGACTTTCGTGCACCCATCTGTGTTTCGTGTGTTCCCTCAACTAATTGAATACTAAGTTACGCAACAAGTAAGTCCTTCTTTAATTGATTGTCTATATCAATATAAACGCTTACTTGATTGCATGCTACGTGTGCCATTTGTCAATCGTTGCTCGTCGTAGATTGTTTGCACTTCTTGCTGCTCTCTTTTGTATCTTCACATATGTCAAGAACCTGTAAAACTGATCTTTGTGCACATTATATAATCTGAATGACAAGGGTTCCCTATATAAACATGGTATATGTGTCACATATCTGAGTGCACAACTTGGATATAGACTCCACCTTAAGTTCGAGCCTCCCCTACATAGAACTTATGTGTTAATGCTCGACCTAGATTGAGTCTTTGCTCCTTTGCTCTCCATGCTAGTGCACCCCGGCCGCCTTAAGGCTCGAACTTGAGTTTGAGCTTTTGCTCCTTTGCTCTCCATGCTAGTGCACCCCGACCTTAACGCTCAAACTTCAGATTGAGCCTTCGTTCTCCATGCTAGTGCACCCCGGCCTTAAGGCTCCAACTTGAGTTTGAGCCTTTGCTCTCCATGCTAGTGCACCCCGGTCTTAAGGCTCGAACTTGAGATTGAGCCTTCGTTCTCCATGCTAGTGCACCCCGGCCTAAGGCTCAAACTTGAGTTTAAACCTTTGCTCTCCATGCTAGTGCACCCCGGCCTTAAGGCTTGAACTTCAGATTGAGCCTTCGTTCTCCATGCTAGTGTACCCCGGCCTTAAGGCTCGAACTTGAGTTTGAGCCTTTGCTCTCCATGCTAGTGCACCCCGGTCTTAAGGCTCAAACTTGAGTTTGAGCCTTTGCTCTCCATGTTAGTGCACCCTGGCCTTAAGACTCGAACTTCAGATTGAGCCTTCGTTCTCCATGCTAGTGTACCCCGGCCTTAAGGCTCGAACTTGAGTTTGAGCCTTTTCTCTCCATGCTAGTGCCCCTTCGGCCTTAAGGCTTGAACTTCAGATCGAGGCTCCATGTAGTGTACCCCGGCTTTAAGGCTCAAACTTGAGTTTGAGCCTTTGCTCTCCATGCTAGACACCCTAGTGTTAAGGCTCGACCTTCAGATTGAGCCTTTGTTCTCCATGCTAGTGTACACCAGCCTTAAGGCTCGAACTTGAGTTGGAGCCTTTGCTCTCGATGCTAGTGTACACCAGCCTTAAGGCTCGAACTTCAGATTGAACCTCCCCTACATGGAACTTATGTGTTAAGGCTTATTCTCCATGCTTAACTTTACATGGAACTTGGCCTTAAGGCTCCAACTTGAGTTCGAGCCTTGTCTATCTATGTTAGCGTATCCCTAGCATATGAGTGCATAACTTGGATCTAGGCTCCAGCTTAAGTTCGAGCCTCTCCTACATAAAACTTGGCCTTAAGGCTCGAACTTGAGCTTGAGCCTTGTCTCTATATGCTGGCACGTACCCCTGTCATATGAGTGCACAACTTGGATCTAGGCTCTAGCTTAAGTTCGGGTTTCCCCTATATATGGAACTTGGCCTTAAGGCTCCAATATACTAGTGTACCCCTAGCATATGAGTGCACAACTTGGATCTAGACTCCAGCTTAAGTTCAAGCCTCCCATACATGGAACTTTGCCTTAAGGCTCAAACTTGAGTTTGAGCCTTGCCTCTCTATGCTAGCGTACCCCTAGCATATGAGTGCACAACTTGGATCTAGGCTCCAGCTTAAGTCGAGCTTCTATATGGATTAAGTAAATGCAAGTGAGGCCCCCGCTATTCAAGAAAACTAAGTGAAGCATCAATAATTGTAGCATGCATTAAGTTTCTTAAGTTTGATAGGTTTTGATTTGATATGTAGCATACATTGCAAACTTCCTCATACTTAAAATTATACAAGAAGGCAAGAAAATCACGTTATCCAACATATAGTATGATCGCCAATTGGCACCAAAACACCCCTCCAGGTGAATCCAAATTCCATATGCGTGCCAAATGGCTATCATCCCAAATAGCATAAAAATTATTATTAGAGAGAGAGAGAGAGAGAGAGAGAGAGAGAGAGAGAGAGAGAGAGAAATAAAGAATTATAACCATAAAAAAAAAGATTAAGAATATATATATATATATGAACATGATGCTAACCCTAACCCTAATCCTAAAAATATCAGCTTCTCTACCCTAACCCTATCCCTAACCCTAAACCTACACCTAACCTTAACTCTAGCCCTAACACTATCAACTTCCCTTGTCCTCCTCAACCCATCATGAAGTTGTATTCATCATAAATTCACATGAGCACACACGCTTAAGCCAGTGGTTAAAAGACCCCCCTTGGTTAACATTACACACACTCCTTTGTCAACACAACCACTTTATCAACACACCATCCTTTGGTACCAGTGAGGTAGTGTAAAAACTATGGGAAAATCACCTTTCCTACGCACTGTTGATTTTGCAACAATGTGATGAGCTATGGTGGATCAAATGCAAGGATCAACATGATTAGAAGGTGATTTAGGCCTCTTTTTGACAATGAGCGCTCTACTTTTACACATTTGACGAAGAGCAATCCGGTGTGACAAAACGGAGTGAAGACAAGCTAGCGTACCTACAACGAGAATTACATTTGCAGAGCTCGAAGGCAAGACCCTACAACACGTGCTTTAGCAAGACTAAAGTAAGCTCTTGACTTGAATATGAACATTGAAAGAAGAGAAATTGGACCCTTCAATCACTTGATAAATCATGCACATAAGCCTAAAGGTAAATGGACCCTATACATGCATTTCCTAAATTAAACACGGCGTAGAGTGTTGGATTATATTATGTAACAAAGGTAAAGTGGATAATAAATCATGTACATAAGCCTAAGGTCATGGACCCTATACATGTATTTACTAAATTAAACACGGCGTGACAATACGTAATACATGTATTTACTAAATTAAAAGTGACTTTGACTACTTTGGAAGTGAGCCTCGGAATTATGCAGTAAAATAGCTCGAGAAATTAGGGCTCGAAAGGCTTCAGATTTGGGGACTGAAGCTCTGACTGATTGATCACGGATGGGGCCTTACCCAACGAGGCGGTGTGATTGGGCTGTCCTCGCGAATTTCAAAGCCTTGTGGCCAGACAAGAGGAGGGAGATCAGCTATGACATTGTTCTCCCGGAGCAAGATCAGCATCATCTTCTCGGATGCGAACCAGTACTTGTCTCGGCCAGGATTGATTGCCCCGACGTGAGGGTAGCATGTGAAGTCCAGCTTGCCCATTATCAGTAAGAGGTAGGCTGATAGCACTCTGATGCGGTGCACTTTGCCATTCTCCAGCAGTTGCTTCAGTTTGGCCTCCAATATGTCCGGCCGCTCGAACAGGGCAGGAGGCTCTTGCTCTGAGAGGCTCCTCTTCTCGTAGAGTGTTACGAGAGTTCTCACGAAGACGAGAGAGCGAGAGCTTGATGGATCCACCATTGCGGCCAATCTGTCCACGACGCTCTTCTCGCCGCTGGTCACCGCTTGGAGCACCAAGCCCGGGTCTTTCCTGGCCAAGCCGCCGAAGCTGTTGGCGGCCGCCCAGCCTACTTGCCCGAACCCCTGCAGCTTGTCCGCCAGCTTGGTGAGTAGATTCGCCGGCAGCTTCACTTCCGGCAAGTCGAGACCCTTGCTTGGATCTACCCAAAAGCCAACCATGTTGGCTGCCGCCTGCTGCACAAAGGCGTCGCTGGAATCCAAGTATTTCAACAAGAAATCCAGCCCTTGCCTGTGGGCGTAGAGGTACTCCATGAGTTTCCGATGATGCTTGACCACCGCCTGAGGCTGCACGTTTCTGGCGTACTCTCGCCCCAGCATCTTGTAGGCGAATTCTAAGAATTCAAAGTCATCAGCTTGGACGATACCCGAGCTCAAAGTTCCCTGTAAGATCTCGTCGTAGTACCTGTGGATGCTGTCCTCGGGGGGATGGTTCAGGCAGAAGAAGGCTATGGCAGAGCAGATTACGGCAACGCAAGAGATCGCAGCGTTGATGATGATGAGAATGTAGAAGATACGGAGGGCATTCTGCAGATTGTGTACGTTTGGGATGGCGTAGTGCACTCTGTGGAGGCGAATGATGGGTAAGACGATGCTGGGGGAGACAAGGAAGAGTTGCAAGAGCTGGGAGAAGAGACGAGCTAGCCATGCGCGCTTGTATTGGTCGTCTTCCTTGTATTTGAGGAATTCGGGGTTCTGGCTCAGAGAGGTGAGTGTCCTTGTGACGAGCCGGCTGAAGAAGGCGGCCGATGCCAAGCGTGCCGCTTCCAGGACCAGCAAGGCGGTGACCATGGCGAAATCGACCAGTATGAGGTAGCTCACGAAGGCTCCTAGCAGGACCACAGTGGCCCAAGTGAGGTTGCAGAATGCAAGGAACCTGGAGAGGGCGTGCAGGCTCCCGACCAGGCGGGCAGCCCACCTTGCCTTCGCCATGTCTCTCTCGTAGCTGTCGATCAGGGGCTCCCGATCCTTTTTGGGGTCAGCAGCTCTTGCCTCTCCGTTTCCAGATGCGCGCTGTCCGTCCCTAATACTTCTGGCTGTGGCCAGCTCGACGGTGTTCTCAGCCATAGCCATGTTGGCGGAACTGCAAAGAGACCGGCGCCGCAGCAGTACTTCACTTTTGACGACGTCGCCGTGCCCCGCCACGCAATGACGTGTTGACTCGAGTGCCATACAGAGTCTTTAAAAAAAAAAAGGCATTTTTATTATTGAAGAAAATCGAGACAAGTTACAAAAGTCGGGCTGACATCAAATAGCGGTCAAGGCCATTTTCAGGCCGAGACTTCTCTCACTATCCTAGGCAATCAGCAAAGAGCAATGACCCTCTGGGTCTCTATCTTAGGCTCTAGAGGTATTGGAGCTTCAGCACATAGCTTAGATCCACGTTTACAAGATATTCTCTCTTCTCTTGAAGCTGAAGAATCTTGACCTTATCTGTGACATTCTTTGGAGTGCTTCCAATAGGGCCTACCAGTTTTGAAATTCTGTCCTCAATGTCAGTGATCTTCCTCAAGTAGAACCTCTCCCCTGCAATGATAAGGAGACTTTTGAGGGAATAGGTATTCCGGGTATCACTGTTGTGTAGGGCCGCTAGTCTTTCAATCCAGAAGAACCAGAGGATTTCTGTTCTTAATACTGTCCAGAGTTCAGTAGAGCAGCCTATGGGTTCCCCAATGAGCAGATGCTTCCAGGATAAGCAAGTTTTCCCCCAACTGGCCACATACTCATTCAGTTTCTTTACCATTGGTTCTATGTTAGGGCACAGTAGAAAAATGTGGAGGTCATCTTCTTCCTTGAGGCATCTGGCACATGATCCATTTCCCTTGCCAAAGACTAGGGCTTTTTTCTGTGTCCAAATGGCCCTGTACACTCCCTGTACATGATAAGCCAAGCAAGACAAGCTTTCTTAGGTTCCACATGTATGCCCCAAAGTGATTTGAAGAGGAAATACCACTGGCTCCTATCTTTGAGGATATTCCATCTTTGATTTAGAATACAATGGATTGGTGGGGTATTCCACCTGGGAGGAATAGGCCAGATGCTTGTTTGGTTAATCCACTGGAAAGCCTTCAGCGTAGGGGGGTCTTCAATTGTCATTAGCCACCAGTCGATGCCATAGCATCAGCCTTTTGCCAATAATGTCCAGTTGAGAATCTGAGAGGTTGTACTTAGCAATGAGATCAGCCCTTGATATCCAGGTTTTCTTATCCCAGTCCCAAAGGTTACTCCATGTCTTAATGCCACCTAAATGAAGCTTCAGTGCCTCTTCCACATCTTGTGTATCTACTTGAGGCAAGTCAAGAGCAGGCCACCAGATGGAATCGATGGGGTCGATGCCCAGCGTGTCCTTGTAGTCTGGGGATGGCATCAGCTAGGATTTTACTTTAAACCAAGCCTTCCATAGAGAGATCAATAGCTCTGATCCTTTAGGGGTTATCTGATACTTGCTTCCCAAAATGGTTAGAAAAGGGAGCTGTTTCCATCTGTAATGACCTTTAAGAGCAAACAGATGGTCTTTCCTATTAAGAAGCCAAGCCCCGGGGACATTAAGCCTCTCAGAATCCATTTGGCTGCCATTCAGTCAGCCATATTTTCAATGTCTAAGATTATAGCCCTCCAAGCTCAGTGGGAAGGCAGTAGAATTCCCATTTCACTTTGGCCACTTTCTTCACCCACGGGTCTCCTCCCCAGAGAAAGTTCCTGCAACACGAGATGAAGCTTTTCAAATCTTCTTCAGGAGGTCTCCAACAGCTCAGGAAGTAGATAACTGTGGGGATAATAAAATGGTTCAGCACCATCTTCCTCCCTACCATGTTAAGCTGCCTATTCTGCCATTTTTTTAACTTGATCTCTATTTTTTGCATGATCCATTGCCATTTTTTCTTAAGTGAAACTCTGAACCCCATGGGTATACCTAAAATCCTAACTATTTCCCCATCTTGGATGACCTTGCAACCCTCTAGTAGCAGCCAGTTAGGCAGGGGCTGTATGCTAGTTCTGATACCAGTCTTGTTATGGTTGATAACTGAACCTGAGGCCTTACAATAGGTTTGCAGACAATCCCAGAAGGCCCCTATACTGCTCTCCTCATTATCAACAAGTGCATTGGTGTCATCCGCAAACATTTCAGTGCAAACCTGCTTACTATTGCCAAGCAGAATTCCTTTTATTTCTCCTTTGTTGATTCTGTCTTGGACAAGCCAATTAAGTCCATCCGCAGCTATGGCATAAAGGAGGGGGGCCAAAGGACATCCTTGTCTGATTGATCTAGTCAGATGAAAAGCTTGAGTGAGGTCCCCATTGATGCATACCCGAGCAGTTGCATTACCCAGCAGTGTCTTTACCATACTGCAGAACCTTGAGCCACAGCCCATGTGTTTTAATGCATCTATCATAAGCTCAGTCTATCATAAGCTTTGTCAAAGTCAATTTTGAAGAAGATGTAATCTTGCTCTGATTCTTCAGCGAATTCCATAGCTTCCCAGAGCGTAATGATAGTGTCTAGGATATATCTACCCTTGATAAATCCTTTCTGTTCCTTACGAATCCAATCATTCATGTGATCTTTCAGCCTTAGTGCCAACACTGGCAAAAATTTTATAAGCACAGTTTAGGAGCGTAATTGGTCTCCAATTGGTGATAACATCCTTATCATCCTTCTTATGTATCAGCTTAATGATGCCTGCATTGATGGTTCGGGGGAGGACTTCAAAGAGAAGGGCTTCTTTCCAAATTTTTGATAGAGGCTCTATCAAAGTGTTTTTGAAGGTTTTGAAAAATTCCGCTGGAAGACCATCATTTCCAAGGGATTTTTTGTCTTTAAGCATGTCAATAGCTCTGGATATCTCTTCTTTTGTGATTGGTTTGTCAAGCCACTGAGCTTGCTGTTCTGGCACTGTTTTAATTCCACATTGCTCTATGAGCTTAGTTGAGGCAGTTTGCTCCGCTTGATTTGTCGTAGATTTCGAAAAGAGACTTTGGAAGTGTTGGGCTATCCAAGCTTTATTCTCCTCTGGATGCCTGAACTATCTTTCAAAAGGGGGATGGTCTCTGCTGCATGATTCACTTTTAGCATTTGAAACATTTCTTTGGATGGTCTGTCGGCTTTACCAGCCCACCACTCTCTGAAAAACAAGGCACTGACCTCTAGTTGTTTGTCTTCTATTTTATGGAGGTGGGCTCTAGTGTCCCTCAGGGCAGTCTGAGCAGAGACATCACCAAGGTTGACCCTGTTCTCAAGTTTTTCAATCTCTTCCAGACACTCTTTTTTCTTCTTCTCTCTTATCTTTTTGACTCCTTTCCTGGCACAAATGAGCAAGGATTGCGTGGACTTCACTGCCAGAGACCATGCCTTAGCGGGGGTCAATCCTAAGCTAAAGAAATGATCCCATATTCTCTTCACTTCTGCTTGTACCATGGGGAGTTTAAAGAGGGAAGGGTCCGTATGGAACCACTTGCAGCACTTTTTCTCATCAACTTTCTCCAGAGATGCTAGAATGGGATAGTGATCTGACAGGCAAGTGTCAAAAAATGGCTTTGCATTCCACAGTAACAAACATTTTGCACACTTCCTGATTGACATAGCATCTATCAATTCTAGCCTTCCTTAATAGATCACCTGTTCCATAGTTTTGCCAAGTAAATTGTCCTGGTAGTCCTATGTCAACTAGGTTGAGCTGTTCCTTGCATTTGCTCCAAGCAAGTTTTTCCGCTCCTGAGATAAGCTTCCCCAGTTTATTGAATCTATCTTCCTCTAGTTCTACCATATTCAGATCTCCTATCAGAATGACAGGTTCATCATACTCCTACATGAGTGAATTCCAGATACGAGCTCTTTGAGTCTGCCGGCGGGCAGTTTGCATACATGCCTATCAGAACAAAATCCTCAAGTTCAAACGCCACCCACTGGTCAAAAAGGTCTACTTGGATATCTCTGATCTGATTCTCCCATCTAGGGTGCAACCCACAAGCTACCCCTCCAGAGCCTTGAGGGTGAGCGGTATAAATCCATATGAGATTTTTATCTATTGCATTCAGTCTTTGGATGAGATTATCTCCACTGACTTTAATCTCCGTCAACACTACAGCATCGACATTACCATGTTTCAACCATGCCTTAACTTTTTTCCCTTTATTAGGGTCTGTAAGACCTTTGACATTCAAAGACAATATCTTCATGGAGGGGGGGCTTGGTTTTGTTTCCTCTGTCTTCAATTCTTATTTGCATCTTTGGGGGAACCCTCCATTTGTACATGGTTTCTTTTGAGATCTATGGATATGTCCATGGCATTGTCTGAGGTAGGGGTTTGTCTTTGTTTTGCTGCTCCTTCGTTTTCTCTTGGATGGAGCTCTTCTTGACTTTGGGTATCTTCTAGTTTAGCCAGCTCAGAGGCCAGCTCAGAGGCCAAACGGTCTAGATTGAGCTGATTAACTGGAGTTGAATCTATAAATTCCTCATCTGAGTCTGAAAGATCAAGTTTGTCCAGAAGGGAATAGAAGTTAGCTTTGGGATTGGATGAGTTGTTCTTCTTCTGTTTGAAGGTCTTTCGTTGAGGGGGTGGAATAAATCCATCGTTCTTACCCTTCCCTATCTGGGAGTCGCTATCGGAAGGGTTTTCAAAGGTGGACGGGTTACCAGTTGAAGTAGAGGCTGCGTTAGCTTGCACATCCTTCACAGCTGAGTCCTTTTGTAAGGCAAATCCGAGGTTGGACTGTTTTCCCTTCTGAACTACATTTCTTTGTGGAGCATTACCCTTAGAGGGGGCTTTTGAGGGACATTCTTTGATGACATGCCCTTTCATTCCACAATGGAAGCATGCATTCGGGAGATGCTTATAAAGAACTTTTTGCTCTATACTGAATTCTCCACAGTTGATAGAGATGGACTCCTTTAAGGGCTTGTCCAGGTCTATCTCAACCAGCACTTGAGGGTGCCAGGATGGGTTGATAAATGAATTCCGTCTGTGACCAAGAACCCTTCCAAGGAAGCCTGCAATTTTGTCAGTCCATGGGTACATGTGGTAAGGCAGATCCGGGAGCTCAATCCAAATTGGGCAAGTGGAGAGCTTAGGCCCACTTGCTGAGAACTCTTTTGTCCACTTGAAAAAGCAGAAGGGTGCGTTCCTATACATCCATTGGCCTGCTCCCATAATTTTGAGAGCCATTGATCTATTTTTGAATAGGAAAAGGTAGTACCCTTTAGGTAGGATTTGCACAGCTTCAATTTCTATGTCCAATGGCCTCCACATATCTTCCATCCATTTTTTAAGGTGGTCCACCGGAGGTCTAGGGCCGAATAGTAGGCCAATAAGACATCTTCCTGAGTAGTCCGCTTCCACATCCTGAAGTAAATCTAGAGGGAGATCAACTTTTACAGTAGTGGAGCCTTCGTTGGTGAGGTGATTGGTATCTTGCTCCATGATATCCTCAGGGAGTATTTGAGTTTCCTTGTGAACATTTGCTTCTCCTATCTGGCTGTTGAGGACGTGTATTTGGCGATGGGCTTCCTCTAGCTGGAGTCTCAGATCCATTTTAGTGTCATTCATCCATGGCCCTTTATCTTTTGCGGGGGCCATGACCCTATTGGTTTCCTTAAATATTCTCCAGATGAGAAGGCTTGGACCAGCCCTGCTCTACTGAGCCTTCCATGTCTCTGAGAGTTAGAGTGGGTCTCGGCCCGGTCTGATCCTCCTTGATCAACGACATATGGGACTCCTTATCCACTTCGAGCCCGAGCTAGACCCAAATGAAAGAAACATGCAATAAAAGCAGACACAGAAAAGGAAAGGGAAAACCGCAATTTGCAAAAACCTCGTTCTTTGCCATAACACGGTGAACACGCCTTGATTGCTGCACAGCGCTCGTACAAAAGGAGAAATCCAGCTAAGCCGTTTGCTTCTGCTCCCTTGTCGCCAAGTTCCTCACACAAAGGCTGGCTGCTGAGCCTCCTCCTTCAGCTACTCTTCCCTTGGCGAAAAGCAGGAGCGTATATCTACGATTGAGCAGCATTTGGAATGTTTGGAGAATCGCCTGAGCACAAGTATTCAAGAATTCCCCGATCACGAGAGAGGGAGGGCCATACAGAGTCTAGGATTAGCGGGCAATTTGGAAATTTAATGTTACCGATTAAAAAATCTATATCTAAGTTCATGATCTCACTTGTAAAAAATAATTTTGCAATTTTAAAAATCGATAAAATTTAAACATTGTAGTTATATTTTGGTGAAAAATCTTGTAAATGTTGAAGAAAAACTTGTAAATTTTAAAATCACAAGTTTTTCGATTTGAGAAGAAAAATATTCTCCGTAAACATTGATGTTCTCTCTCTCTCTCGTCACATGGCACAAGTATAAGAGTGGGACATATTGTGCATGGCGCGTGCTAACTAGTCTGTATTTATATTTATATACCTATCTCAAGCTACTCCCCTTCCATAGACTACGGGAGATGACAAAGGAAGATATTCAAGTTGTCTTTTTCTCAAATTTGAAATTTCTCATCTCATCTCATTTTAATTTTTGAAACAAGAGCTATCCCTTCTTACCTAATAATTTTCTTGCAAGAAAAATAGGGGCCTCCCTCCTAAAATATGAGCTTCATGATAAAAACTTCAACTTGTAGGTGTCTCTTTCTTTCTCTCTCTCAATGTAAAGAATCCCCACCCATTAAAATTTAAACTAAATTAAGTATTAATTAATTAAAATTATATATATATATATGTGTGTGTGTGTGTGTGTATGTATAAATTTATTTATGTTTATAAATACAAACATATATGTATGTATAGGTAGATGTATCTAGATTTAATAAAATATAATATTAATATATATTTGGATGTGTGAATGTGTGTGTGTGTGTGAGAGAGAGAGAGATATTACATGTAAGATATATTTATTTGAGAGTGAGCACATCTCACCACGCATCCCTACCCATTCAAATTTTATTTAAATTAATTAAAATTATATATGTGTGTGTATATACATAAATTTATTTATGTTTATACATACAAATATATATGTATGTATAGGTAGATGTATCTAGATTTAATAAAATATAATATTAGTATATATTTGGATGTGTGAATGTGTGTGTGTGTGAGAGAGAGAGAGATATTACATGTAAGATATATTTATTTGAGAGTGAGCACATCTCATCACGCATCCCTACCCATTTGAATTTCATTTAAATTAATGAAAATTATATATGTGTGTGTATGTACATAAATTTAGTTATATCTATAAATACACATATATATGTATAGGTATATGTGCATGAGTATAATAAAACATAATATTTTATATAATATATATTTACATGTGTGTGTGTGCGTGTGTGTGTGTGTGTGTGTGTGTGAGAGAGAGAGAGAGAGAGAGAGAGAGAGAGAGTGAGTGAGAGTTTCTATATGTGCAAGAGTGTGTGTAAGAAAAGAGAGGGAGTGTGTACATGTATATATATATGTATGGGTGTGTGTGTGTGTGTGTGTGTGGGAGAGAGAGAGAGAGAGAGAGAGAGAGAGACAAAGAATTTCTATGTGTGAGAGAGAGAGAGAGAGGGAGAGAGAGACATAGACAAAGAATTTCTATGTGTGAGAGAGTGTATATGAAGGGAGACTTTTACGAAAATGGAAATTATTGAAACCATTGAAATGATATTTTTATGATGTATTTTATTTATCATCGATATTTTTTTTAATTATATGCTGCATGGTTGGTGACTTACCACTTAATATTGGACACATTGTGTTAAGTAGATAGTTACTAGATATTTTTTTGATAACAGAACACAACACTTGGGTAGGGCCAGTAAGGGTGACTCGATGAGGATTGCACATGTATGGCGATATTAAATTTATGCGATCTTATATTTTCTATATTATAAATATTCTTATATTTATGCGACGAGGAAAACAGAGCGGCCCATGTCTCTCTCGTAGCTGTCGAGATTAGGGGCTCCCGGTCAGCCGCTCTCCGTTTCCAGATGCGTTGCCGTGCCCGGCCACGCAATGACGTGTTGACTCGCGTGCCCATAAAGTCGAGTCTAGGATTAGAGGACCCATATAACAATTTGGAAAGGTTACCCATTAGAAAATCTATATCTAAGTTTTTACACTATAACACACTATTTCAAGAGCTACAGCCATGTGGCAAAAAACTATATCTCTTCTCTTTAGTCACATTGTAGAAGTATCAGGGAGGGACGTACTGTGCACGTGCACACGAGTGGGAGTAGTGCCACCGCATGCTCACTAGTCTGTATCTATATTTTTATATATCTATCTCAAGCTTCTCCCCTTCCATGAGTCTACAAAGGAAAAAAGGAAGATATTCACGATGTCTCTTTCTCAAATTTGAAATTTCTCATCTCATCTCATTTTAATTTTGAAAGGAGAGCTATCCCTTATTACCTAATGATTTCCTCGAGAGAAAAATAGGAGCCTCCTTCCTAAATATGAGCTTCATTTGATGAAAACTTCGAGTAAACACACCTCACTGTGCATCCCCACCCATTAAAATTTAATCTAAAAATTTAAACTTTAATTAATTATAATTATATATATATGTGTGTACATATAAAAAATTATTTATATTTATAAATACACATACATATGTATGTATAGGTATATGTATCTTGATTTAACATATATAATATATATTTGAATGTGTGTGTGTGTGTGAGGTGTGTGTGTGTGTGTGTGTGTGTGTGTGTGAGAGAGAGAGAGAGAGAGAGAGAGAGAGAGAGAGAGAGAGTTTCTATGTATGGGAGAGTGTGTGTGAGAAGAGAGAGGGTGTGTGTGTGTGTGAGAGAGAGAGAGATAGAGAGAGAGAAATAGAGACTGAGAACTTCTATGATGAGACAATAAATGTGAGGCGAGGAGACTGTGTTTACATTAGTGCACATATGTGTGTGTGCATGTGTGTGTGTGTGTGTGTGTGTGCGTGCGTGTGTGTGCACGTGAGAGAGAGAGAGAGAGAGATAGAGAGAGAGATAGAGAGAGAGAGAGAGAGAGAGAGATTGCATGTAAGATATATTTATTTGAGAGCGAGCACACCTCATTACCTATCCCCACCTATTCAAATTTATTTGAGAGCGAGCACACCTCATTACCTATCCCCACCTATTCAAATTTCATTTAAATTAATTGAAATTATATGTGTATGTATATATATAAATTTATTTATATCTATAAATACACATATATATGTATAGGTCATAATATTTTATGTATTATATATTTACATGTGTGTGTGTGTGTGTGTGTGTGTGTGTGTGTGTGTGTGTGTGAGAGAGAGAGAGAGAGAGAGAGAGAGAGAGAGAGAGAGAGAGTTTCTATATGTGGGAGAGTGTGTGTAATCTAGATTACTTAAAAAAGTAGCTGGTGGAGTCAGTTGGATCTTCAAAAACCTATAATCCTGATATTAGGTGGCCATCTCTATCTCCTGAGGAGTGGGCTCGCGACCATAGTCCTTCATCTGTTATTTAAAAACCACATGAGTTATCAGTTGATATAAAGAACATAAGATACACACCTACATGCACGTCTAAGACAAAATGTGAACATATAAAAGTGGCAATTAAGCCCTTCTTGCCCATCTTGCCAAGACGTGATGTATGCCGAGCCTATAGCCTAGCTCGTGCTGCATCCTATAGACATATGTTCGGAATCAAAAAGCATGTGTAGACCTAAGATTAAGACAGACATTAGTACATAGCTAGAGAGTAAATATTACATACCTTCTGTTGATCCCAATGTATCCTGAGTTGCATCTCCCGTCGAAAGGCCCTCCACGACTCAGGATGCATACTAGTGCGGGTATTCAGTCTAAATATAGATAATACTTACTAGGTTCATATGATGCAAAAAATTAAACATGCTATGAATACTTTTACTGCAAACTCATACATAACTGACTTTTAACAAATAGTTGTTGTAATTTTTATTTTGTTTCAATGGCAAACAGGTTTCGACTCATCCTCCAGTACATCACCTCCTCCAACACACCTACGAGCTTCTATAATAGGGTGAGGAGGTGTGTACTCATCTCCATTGACATCTTCTATGACGTCCTCGAGTTCCGTGCAACATGAAGTTGATGAGGCACATACATACTACGAGCAAAGAGTTCCATGTTGGTGTGTGAATTGTTGAGGCACTCACCGACACGCAGACACGACGACAATGCTGTATCCACGAGATAGAGTTTGGAAGATGTCATGATGCACCGGTGTACCAAAGAGTCAGGATTAGCCTATGGTAAGTGATATTTATTTTTCTAAGCATTCTACATTAACTCTTTCAAATTCTATAAGGTCTTGATAGACAAAGTGATATATAACATGCATCTAGGTGCAATCATCATAGCCAAATCTAGTTGTGCATCTTTTTGATGCTGACACTGGCTTTCATGGGGGCTTGATCGATCTATGCTTCCTCGCACGCACCACAGTCGGCTGTTATTTTCTTTTATGTATCTTTCCATGCATAGAAATTAAATCTAAAAAAATTCTTTTATGCATCTTTCCATGCATATAAACTAAATCTAATGAAAATAACACTTTTATAATAAAAAAAATTATGCATCTTTCCATGCATAGAAATTAAATCTAATGAAAATAACACTTTTATAATTAAAAAAATTTCTTTTATGCATCTTTCCGTGCATAGAAATTAAATCTAATGAAAATAACACTTTTATAATAAAAAAGTTTCTTTTATGCATCTTTCCGTGCATAAAAATTAAATCTAATGAAAATAACACTTTTATAACAAAAAATTTTCTTTTATGCATCTTTATCTAGTGAAAATAACACTTTTATAATTAAAATTTTTTCTTTTATGCATCTTTCCATGCATAGAAATTAAATCTAATGAAAATAACACTTTTATAATTAAAAAAAATTCTTTTATGCATCTTTCCATGCATAGAAATTAAATCCAATGAGAATAACACTTTTATATAAAAGAAAATCCTTTTATGCATAAAATAGGAATAATACTTTTAAAATAAAAAGAATTTCTTTTAGAATGCACAAACGGTGGGGTTACTCTTTTGGAAAAACATAAAGATAAAACTTATTTCCACAAAATTTAAGAAAATTTTACCATAACCTCCTTTGTATGGCTGACCATTTCTCAATTTTTATATTCTAATATTACTTTAAAATTAATCCCAAATGAAGTAAAACACTCTAATCTAATCAATTTTCACTTTCTAAAGATTAATCAATAAGAAAAGTTTAACTCAATTTATTTGTTACTCATTTTAGGATAAAGAAAGGCTGAGTTCTTAATGAAGAGAAGGGGGAAGCCTTTTCATCAAGGCTTAACATGCATATTCACATTAAAAAGCAAAGAAATCAAAAAACCATAGATTAAATTAAAAAAAAGTAAAATTTTTAATTTACATGGAGTTTTGTGAGCTTTCCTTTGGCTTGAGGGATTGAGGGTTCTACTCTTGTTTGGATCAAGAGTGGCCACCAATTCTTTGTAGAGGAATTAGTAAAAACAAGTGAATTCAATGTTTTTGGCTCTGGGGGGAGGAGTAGAGTAACAGTGCATAAACACTATTAAGCTTTTACAAAGGGAGAGGCTTCTATTTATTGGGAAAAGTGAGCCTCTAACCAAGCAAACTAATTCTAGAATTTTCCAGATCAGTTTGGTCAATTTTTGACCATTTTTGGGTTAGTTCAGCTTACTTTTTGGAACTAGACTTGAATTAGGAGAGAGGAGAGATGAAATATCTCATTATTTTTTAGTTTAAAACTCCTCCACACATGTGAAATAGGCACCTCCTTCATGAGGGGGAATCCCCACTCTGAGGTGTCAAAAATTTATTTTTTTTGTATTTCCTTTGGTCCTTATTCCACTCTTCATCTTATGTGAGTATTTACTCATTTTTTGGGGGGTTTTTCTTTATTTCTTCAATTTATCTCCTCCCTACGTTTGGATTAATCTGATTGGCCCCTTAGAACCTTAATCTAAAATTTTTAGAAAATTTGGACCCTTAGGCTAAGGTCTTTTTAGCAGATTATAATTTATTTCTAATGCACCTTAGGAAATTATTTTTAAACTTCTATTTTTAGGGAAATTTATTTTGATAAGAAAGGATATTTTCCATCCAAAGATATGTTGCCATATATATATATAGGCAGTGATGTGTGTGAACACACTTAGGACCGCCGGGGCACTTTTTCCCTCTTTAGGAGTTTTTTTCCCCCGGCTTGTATATACGCCCATCCTTCTAGGGCTAACTTATCTTTTGTACATTGACACAATCTAATACACTTTTGTGTTGTGTGCATTCTTGCTTTTACTCTCAAGTCGAATCTTCAATTTCCCTGTCTTTTCACTTAATTTCTTGCATATCACGCATTTCCTGCATATCACGCAAGAAATCCCTCGATGCATCAAGCTCAATATCCTTAAGACTGACATCAACAGGTGACCTGGTGGGTTGATACCCATACGTAAGCATGAACGGACTATAACCAATAGCCATATGCTTAGAACTGTTATAGGCAAATTCCATAACATTAGAAGATATTTTTCCCAACTCGATGGTTTTCCAGAGACATGCATGAAGCATATCCTCTAAAATCTGATTCACACGCTTTGTTTGCCCATCAGAGTGTCGGGTGATCAGAGGAATTCATACTCAAAGTAGTTTCCACTTTCTTGAAAACTTCCTGCCAAAAATGAGTTGTGAACTTAGAGTCTCGATTGCTCACAATATCTGAAGGTAGACCATATAGTCTTATCAGTTTTGCTGGATAAACTGGTAAGACAATTCTGACGCTTTAATTGTTGTCTTTGTGGGTAAAAACCTAGCCATCTTTGTCAATCTATCCACGACTACCCAAATGGCATCGTGACCCCTAGTACGTGGAAGTCCCGTGATAAAATCTATGAAAATACTTTCCCACTTTTACGGAATATCCAAAGGATGTACTAATCCAATAGATTTAAGGTGTTCTTCCTTATTAATTTGACACTGATGACAGTTGACCACATAATTCTGAACAAAATCCTTCATTTTTTGCCAATAAAAAGTCCTTCTAACCAAAGCCAAGGTACACTGTATGCCAGGATATCCTGTCGATGGTGCATTATGGTACTTAAATAGGATTCTCAGTTTAATTTCCAGCACAGCCACCACACAAACCTTATCATTTTGGAATAAAAGACCATTCCAAATAAAAAATTGGTTGGATTTTTCTTCATTCACCAGGTTTTGATCTACCTCAGAGTTGGATCCTAATTTTTTCAAATTCTAATATTTTCCAAAGAAAATATCTGTACTATATTTTCCCATGAGTGAATAGTACAAGTTAGAAGTAATTTGCATGAAGCTAAGTTCATTAACTTCACCAATTCGACTTAACGCATCAACAATGCGATTCAAGCTACCTTTCCTATATTTAATCTCATGAAATCAAAGTCCTGCATTCAACTCAGCCCATCTCGCCTTTCTACCTTTTAAGTCTGGTTGACAACAAATGAACTACAAAGAGTGGTGATCTGTCAATACCATAAATTGAGACCCGGAGAGATACCGTCTCCATGCCTTTAAAGCATAAATGATCGCATACAACTCTTTCTCCTGAACTGGGTACCTAGTCTGTGCATCATTGAGTTTCTTACTCTTGAAGGCCACATGCTGCCCATCCCGGAAGAACGAAGCTGCGCCTACTGCAAAATCACTAGCATCAGTCTCAACAATGTAAGTCCTGCTAGAATCTAGTAAGGCTAACACAAGAGCATCTCGAACTTTATATTTCAAAGTATTGAAAGTATCCTCTAGCTTCTCATTCCACTCAATCGGAGAATTAGACTTCTTATTTTTACCCTTAAGAAGGTTGGTAAAAGGCATTGTCAACTTCGAATAATCCTTAACAGATTTTCGAAGAAACACCACAAAACCTAAGAAACATCTTAATTGCTTGACTGTACACAGAACTGGCCATTCTAAAACCTTACTTAAGCCATATCGAGAGATCTTATGACCCAACTATAAAACTTCCTTTTTGAAGAAGACAATTTACAATACAGTTTCTCCTTCATGAGCCTTCTTAGAACCTCTTTAAGATGATCCTCATGCTTTTACTGTATATCAAAATATCATATAAAAAAACCACCACACATTTTCCTAACAGATCCTGAAATATATCATTCATCATCTGTTGGAAAGTTACTAGGACATTAGTGAGACCAAAGGGTAACACTAAAAATGCATGCTGGATACTGCCTAAGTATGTTGGTAGCTACTCACATGCACCGAGAGCACCGAGGTGCTATCTTACCAAAGGGTTACTTTAAATGCATGCTGGATACTGCCTAAATATTCCGGTAGCTATCAGCTTACACCAGAAGCTCCCAATGCATGCTGGGTGCTACCTAAGTATGCCAGTAGCTACTGGCATGCACCGAGAGCACCGAATGCATGCCAATAGCTGCTTCCAATGCATGCTGATAACTACCCACATGCATCGGGAGCTACGGGCATGCACTAGAAGCACCCAATGCATGTCAGCAGGTGCTACCTCCTAAGTATGCCGATAGCTACCGGCATGCACCGGGAGCACCTGGTGCATGCCGAGTGCTACCTAGGCAAGCGGGTATCTTTAAATGCATGCCGGATGCTACCTAAATATGCCAAGCTATTGATATGCACCAAAAACACCCGGGTGCTACTACCTAGGTATGCCGGTAGCTACCGGCATGCACACCGGGGGCACCCAGGGGTGCTACCTCGGTAAGCGGGTATCTTTAAATGCATGCTGATGGATGCTACCTAAATATGTCAGTAGCTCCCGACACGGGATCTACCAATACATGCAAGGTGCTACCTAAGTATGCCGGTAGCTATTGGCATTCACCGAGAGCACCGAATGCATGCCAACAAATTCCAATGCATGCCAATAACTACCGACATGGCATGCACCAGAAGCACCCAATGCATGCCGCGGGTGCTACCTAAGTATGTCGATAGAGCTTCACCGGAAGCACCCAAGAGTGCTACCTAGGCAAGCGGGTATCTTTAAATGTATGATGGGTGGATGCTACCTAAATATGCCGGTAGTTTTCGGCATGCAATGGGATCTCCCAATGCATGTCAGGTGCTACCTAGGCATGCCGGTAGCTTCCAATGCATGGCTATGGAAATTGACCTTGGACATGAGACCTAGAGTGGAAAACTGGTCCCATGTGAGCCCAATCGGGACAAGTCAGCCAGGGTTCCACTTTATGTGTCCAAGGTCAAGTCTGCATTGTCCTGCACATGAAGTAGTGGTGGCAGCCCATGTTGTGAGTCTCCCTTTGGAACGATGCTAGGTGATCTGTGTATTTGGAACATGAAGTAGTGGCAGTGTGAGTCTCCCTTTGGAAGGATGTCAGGTGATCTGCGACCGGGTGCCAAACATCTATAGGTGCATGTAGGATTGCATGTAGAGAACAGGCAAGCCCATAAGGCTACCCAAGTGTAGAGCCTTGTGCTCTATAGTAGAAAGGACTGCCATCCCATAAGCTGATGATAAAAACATTGATGTGTTGAGTGTAACAGAGAGGGGTTTTGTCCCATAAGCTGAGGATTAAAATGTTGATGATATGTAGCAAAGGGTGGGATGCTATCCCAAGGTATGCTGCTAAAGGAAAATGTTGTAGATATGTTGTCAAGATGTGTTGATGTAGGGCAGGTGCCGGTAAGCAGCAGAGCAGCCCCGCACAAGACTAGAAATCCCAAGATAAAACTGAAAACAAAATATACTTTCTTAATGCTACATATGAAGATCTATATCTCTTCTCGAAGAGAACAACAAGCCAATCATTTTGAGTACTAGAACACTGAAAACGGACACTGTATGCAATAGTTATGACCCAAAATGTATCAAGCTACCTAGGCATGTCGGTAGCTTCCAATGCATGTCGATGGGAAACTCACCTTGGATCCACGAGGGATACAGTGGAAAATTGGTCCCATGTGAGCCCAATCCTGGATGAGTCACCCAGGGTTCCACTCTATGCATCCAAGGTCAGGTCTACATTGTCCTGCACATGAAGCAGTGCCAGTCCATGCTGTGAGTCTCCCTCTGGAATGATGTCAGATGATCTGTGTATCTACTCTACTTGGGACGGAGGGCATGTCGACTAGCCCTATGGCCCATGGACAGCTAACCGACAACCCCAAACCCTAAAAAAGTTGTCATACCATGCAGCTCTCCATCATTTTGGTGGTCTTCAATCCAAGACACTAGGAAGGCCCCAAGTTGTGCCCACCAGCCCTTGCATGGGCTGGGTAGGCTATTGGCCAGCCCTAGGGACCCTTGTCAGGAAGCTAATAGGGCCAGGGATCTACCCAGTCAGTCGACTATGTCATGTGCACAAAGTGTATCTACCATGTGCAACACGCACACAAAACTAGCTTTGAGGCTTGGGGTAGCTTGGAGCTAGGCAGGTAGAGTGGCGAGTTGGGTTGGGGATGGACTGATGGGCGGGCACCCATGTGTGGATGGACTGATGGGCGGGCACCCATGTGTGGATGCCTGCTGGTGACTGGCCAAGAACCTATAAAAGGGTGGCTAGGGTGAGTCAATCAGTCAGAGTCTCGCAAGGCTATGCGAGAGCTTTGTGGCGGTAAAGGAGCCTACAGCTAGTGCAGACGTGCACCCACTTCATTGCAGCCGAGGCCGATAGCAGTCTCAAGGCCCACGAGGGTAGCCGCATGGCGGTATGGGACGTCATGGGGGGTAGAGGCTGATTGCAGTATGTCTAGCTACTTAGCTCAACTCATGGCTCGGTGGGAACAGCTAATACTTGTGGGCTTTGCCCATGCATGTAGTGGCTGGGTGTGGTGAGTCAGGCCTGCACCCCCTTCATGGTTTTATGGCTTTGTCGTGGTTTGGGTAGTGAGTCAAGTGTTGAGATATCAAGCTCATCTAGTGAGGCGGTGGACACTAATGACCCGCTTGGTGGATAGGCCCCACACTTACACCACTGGCACGGTTGGTGAGATCATGGGTGATATGCGGCCAGTGGGATGACAGGCTATGTGACAGCCATTCTAGAGACTGGCATAGTTATAGCGCCAGCTCATTTAGTTGGGTTCACACTATAGAGAACCCTAGTATGTATTTGGTTGAGTACCTTTTCATATTATGTGTACTCTTATCTTTGTATATGGTGTGTTGAGTGTTGTGTGAAGAAGAAGAAGATTTTCAGCCTCTCACCTTGTGTGTTCTCTTTTAGGATTTTGTGAGTGTGAGTGTGCTTGCAAAGCTCAAGCTCTCTTCTCCCCTGCATCTTTTCATGGTATCAGAGCCTAGTTCATGCTAAGGGCTGAGCTGCAAAGAGAAGCACAGGAAGCGATACGAGGGTAAGAGCTTCATCTACTCTTCCCTATTTGTGTTGGACTACACCCTTGTTGGGAGCTCTACGGGAGCCACCGGCAAACGATCTCTGATGATTGAGGAGTTTTCTTCACGGGAGTAAAGCTATAGGGCAATAAATCTGTCCTATCGAACGAATTTTTTGGGCTGAAAATGTGTTTCGGGCGTGTTAGGACCTCTGTTTTTTGAAAAGCAGGCGATTTCGAGCACTGCAGGTAAGTCATTGATTCTATGCAGAACTCTGTTTTAATAATTGCAGGAAGACAGATTGGTTGTTCAGACATTGTGTGTGCTACAAGGAGGTCAAACAATTTCCATTGGGTGTATGTATGCACATTGAGGTCACTGGTTGTGACATTTGAGTGTAGTACAGTACCGTTGCAAAAAATACACCAGTTTATGCACAGAACAAACCAAAGTGCTATTTCTGGTAAATTTGTGTGTCTAGCAAGATGTCAAATGATGGTATAAACCAGATTGTTGCTGAAAAGCTTGACAAGAACAACTTCCATGCTTGGAGGTTCAGGTTGACAAATTTCTTGATGGGAAAGGGTTACTAGGACTAAATAGAAGGTGAGCATGAAGAGGCACCCGGAGATACCGGAGATCAATCCGATCAATCCGACTACTGTGCAGATGTGAAAGAGTTCAAGGATTGGAACCAAGGAACCAGAAAAGTTATGTATTGGCTCTCTATCAGTATACAGGATACCATGATTGGGCACATACAAGATGCCAAGTCCCCTAATGAGGTGTGGGACACCTTGGTAAAACTCTATGAAACGAATACCAAGGTGCAAAAGATACAGTTGAAGAATGAACTTCATATTGTGGAGAAAAAGAGTATATCTGTGAATGACTATGCATTGAAGATCAAGGGTATTGTGGAATCCCTTGCATCTATTGGCATTTCAGTAGATGATGATGATAATGTGGAAGTCTGTCTACGTGGTCTCGGGCCACAATACAAGGCATTAAAGATGTCTATAGACTCAGGAAAACATTCCCAATTTCACAGATTTGGTGTCTATGTTGATTATAGAAGAGAAGAGCTTGGGTGAAGACCAACAGTCTTTACAAAACAAAAATAGTTCAAAGCAACATGCCTTCTACACAAGCTCAAGGAGAGGACGAGGTAGAGGAGGCCGTGGACGCAGCCAAGGAGGTGGCCGAACAGGTAATCAGAATTATGGCAGCAGCAACAACAATAATCCCAGAATTCACAACAACACGTAGGTGGAAGAGGCCAATTTAGAGGCAGGGGGAGTCAAAGAGCAAAGGCAGTATAATGATACACGTGGATGCTTTTATTGTGGTAAGCTTGGACATGTGTAGGTAGATTGTTTATAAGAAGGAGGCCGACATGCAAAATGGAAAATTGTAGCAAAATAACTATGTATCCTCGAGCAAAAACAATGAGGATAATGAAAGGTTGTTTGTTATGCAGCATGTCGTTAATGCCATGTCTGAAAATGTTGAAGCAGCACATGATGATGTATGGTATGTTGATTCAGGTACTTCGAACCACATGACAAGTCATGGGGAGTGGTTCAAGGAGATGAAAAACCTTGAAAGACCAGGTTTTGTGGAAATAGGGAATGACACTGCTCATCCAATTGCCCATGTTGGAGATGTGCCATTGTCTATGCAAGATGGCAAAGTGAAGTACCTTGCAGATGTACTTCATGTTCTGAACATAACAAAGAATCTGGTTTCAGCTGGCTAGATGATTGATCAGGGTTTGCAGGTTCGGTTTAACCCTAATGGTTGTTATGTTGAAGACTTTAAAGACAAGTGCACGTTGGTTGCAAAAGGCAACAGAGTGGGCAGAATGTTTACATTGAATGTGAACATGCCTGAAGTGAGTGCCGTGATGTTTGCAAATGGTTCAAGAATTGTTGCAGACACAGACATTTGGCATAAAAGAATTGGACATGTGAATGTGCAGAGAATGAAGTCTATGCAGACTAAAGGAATTGTGACAGGGCTGCCAAAGTTTAAAGTTGAAGGTATGCAGAAAATATGTGAAGCATGCCAATTTGGAAAGCAAACAAAGCATGTGTTTCCACGTGACAGAAATGTGAGCAGAAATGCACTAGATGTTGTGCATTCAGATGTATGGGGTCCTACGAAGACTATGTCTATGGGAGGCTCCAGGTATTATGTGGAATTTATTGATGACCACACAAGGAAAGCGTGTGTTTACTTCATGAAGGAGAAGAGTGAGGTGTTCACTCATTTTCAAAATTTCAGAGTTATGTTTGAAAAGAAAACAGGGAAACATGTAAAGCGCCTAAGGTCAGATGGAGGGGGAGAGTACTTCTCTAATGAGTTCTCTGAATTTTTGTAGAAGAATGGTATTCAGAGACAGTTTACATGCAGATACACTCCGCAACAAAATGGAGTTGCTGAGCGGAAAAACAGGCACATTGCTGAGATTGCACGAGCATTGATGGGAGAGAAGAATATGCCACATAGCTATTGGGCTGAGGTTGTTTCTACAGCAGTTTACATCGTGAACATGACTCCAACTATAGCCATACATGATATAAGTCCATAGGAGAGGTTTACTAGTAGAAAACCTGATTTGTCTCATCTGAAAGTCTTTGGATACATTGCATGTGTATGTGCCAGATGAGCTGAGAACTAAGCTGGATCCAAAGGTTGAAAAATGTGTGTTTATTGGGTATTCCCTTGAGCAAAAGGGATACATGTGTTATAACCTTGCTACACATGAGTTGAGGGTAAGTAGGGATATTGTTTTTTATGAGATGAGCAGCTGGTATGCTGCTGAAAAAGAAGCTGTTGGGGCTGATGTGAGTGGAAATGTGGTTGCACAGAATGCAAGTCAACAATCACAGTCTTTGAGTGGACCAGGAGAGTCCTCATCTAGTGGTTTAATTGATAGACCATGGAGTGGGAGGTTGCGTCATAATACCAGTCCTGCAAATGTGATTAGTACATTACATAAAGACAAAGAGAAAGTGGTTGAGCCCCTTAGTATACATGACATTTTTGCAGGGCATTCTCATGTTGACGGAGAGTATAGTGGCTCAGAGATGAGCCTTGATGAGGATCTTGGGATACCAGTTATGAGAACACCTGGTGTAAAGAAGGCTATGGAAGCCATGAATGCAAAGCTGCAAAGACCTGGGAGAGTGAAGAATCCTCTGCAGAGGTTTACCTATGATGGTTATGTGGCACATCACTATACATACATGGCAAAAGTTGTGCAGGTTGTAGAGCCCACATGCATTGATGAGGCTATTGGAAATGTGTGTTGGGAGAAAGCTATGGATGAGGAGATGGATGCACTATATGGAACTGAGACTTGGGATTTAGTGCAATTGTCTGAAGGCAAGAAACTGGGACAGAGATATGTGTACATGGGTACACATATGCTGATTGGGCTAGTAGTATCTCAGATAGAAGATCTACTAGTGGCTTCATGTTTTCTTTGGGGAGTGCTGCTATGACTTGGAGCAGCAAGAAGCAGCCTACGGTTGCTCTATCTAGGTTACAGAGGCCGAGTATAGAGGTGCTGCTATGGCAGTATGTGAGGTAGCTTGGTTGAGAAAGCTACTTTCTCAAGCACAGATTGATGTTTGGCGGGAAAATGATCATTGTGTTTTCTCCTTTCTGATGTTGAATTGTCAAGATTTTGTTCTCTCTCATGTGTGTACAACAGATGCTGCACATGAAGTTTGAAAGGCATTTGTAGATCTTCATGAGATTAAGTCTCCGCGTCGGATTTTGGCTTTGGAAAAGCAGCTTATGAATTTTTTAGTTTCTACCTTTCCATCTTTATTTGCTTTCATCCCGAAGAAGAAAGATCTCTGGGAGGAGTTTGCTGTTTGTGGTGGCAAGGATATCTCTACACAAGATATGGCTATTTGGCTCCTCTCCAAGCTTCCAGAGAGGTTTGATGGTTTCTTTCAGTCTCTTGTTTCTTCTCCTTGTCCTATTCCAGTCACTTGGGAGAAAGTTCTCCCCACCATTATGCAAATTGAGTCGCACTTTGAGGAGTGGGCTGGAACCTCTGGTGGTTCTAATGGAGCTTTGGCTGCTCGAGAGAAAGGGAAGAATCGACAGAAGAAAGGGAAAGGGGGTTCTAACAAGAACTCCAAGGATAATGACAAAGATAAAGACAAAAACAAAGGGAAGAATCGACAGAAGAAAGGGGGTTCTAACAAGAACTCCAAGGATAATGACAAAGATAAAGACAAAAACAAAACTTCTAAAAACAAGGACATTGTCACTATTATGGCAAGAAGGGTCATAAATAGCCCCAATGTCGCAAGAAGAAGCAGGATGAAGAAGCAAAGGACTCTACCCCTACAGCAATGTCTCAGACCAAGAAGGATGATGGTATTCTTCTATTAGCTAGTGCTTGTCATGTACTGGCTCTTATGACTTCTCAGTCACAGTCTTAGATTGTGGATAGCGGTGATACTGCTCACATGACACCTCATCGGGATTGGTTCAAGGACTTTACTTCTAGGATAGGCAATACCACTGGGTGATTCTTCTTCCGTGCCAGTTTATGGACGTGGCATCATCCCCATCTTCCGCTCCTCTGAGGATGAGTTACTTCTCTGACGTTATGTACATTCTAGATTGGGCATTTAACCTTTTGTCAGTGAGTGCTCTTACATCTCAGGGTGCGGAGGTGATCTTCTCTTGTTACGAGATTACTTGTGATAAGGAGACTGGTAGCATCTTGGCTCAGGGAAGTCCAAAATAGTGGTTTGTACAAGTTGGCCCTTGGTTGTGGGCTGGCCACCCATATTTTCTTGGCATTTTCCTCCTTTTCTTGGTATTTTTCCCAGGTTGGGTGGTGTCTCTTTTGCCGGCCAACTCCATTTCTCCAATTGGCTAGGTCTCTTTGTCCAATCGGCCAGCCCCTTCATGACCTATTTATAGGCAGGCTTGCCTCCCTCATTTCTCATTGTCTAGTCCTATTTTGTATCCCTCACTTATGAGACCTTTTATGTCTCTTGCTCAAGATTTCTTCATTGTAGTATATTCAACATAGTTGCTTCATCTCTCTCTCTTACACTTCTCAGATCAGCACACTCTAGTGCTTATCTTGCTTCCACTTTGTGCACACTTTCAATTTTATCATCAATCCATATCTTGGGACAGCACTACCACCTTGGAGTGCCTCTGCATCCACCAACACAAGCCTTCAACACTGATCACCTCTCGGAGTGCTTTGCCTCACATCGACGCAAGACTTTGACAACAACCACCTCTCGGAGTGCTACTCGTTCTGAGATGATCACAAGCTTATAGTAAACTGGCTACAAATCTGTCCTCACCAACCCAGAGAAAGTTTTGGATCAATCGTTGAACTTGACTAATGTAGGCCTGTGAGAAGGCCCAACAAGAAGTGATATACCACATGGTGGTAAGAAGAGCTTGGTTTGCCACCACTACCTGGCTGGCTAAGGAAAGCCTTGTTGAACTTTAGTAGAGTAGCTTCTTCCAATTACCCCCAGAAGAAGAGGGGCTAACTGCTGCTCCAGGGAGATATCGATGCCCACCTCGCATAGGAGAACTGATGCTTTTATTGTCATGTAGTAGGCCATTCTAAGTCAAAGTGTGCCAAGAAAGTAGTGAGTGAACCATAGGGCACACTCTAGCTAGTAGTAGCACACCACTTCTAGCTTCCATAGTCACTAGGTTTGAAGTTCAATAGATTTGTCAACTTCAAACCAAGCACACAAAGGAGTGAAAAATCCTATGGCATGTGTGTGCAAAGGTTGGTGCCGATATTCGGTATGATTTACATGGTCATTCATGCATGTGAAAAAGCTTAGCATGATGGAATCTCACCCACTATCCATATTAGTGTACTTGCAAGTTCACCACACAGGTAGTCCTATGAGTGGAGAATACTATGTGGCTAGTAGTTCTTGGGCTTTAGTCAATTAGGCTAGTAATTCTAAGTTGTTTAAGGCTAGGGGGAATCTAAATGATTACTTGGTCACACTTCTTTTGGATTGTGGTAGTACCAAGGATGTCATTTTTGAATAAGTGGCTCGGAGGGCTAAGTAGGAAGCTGTCTCGGTCGATAGAAAAATGTCAGGATTCGTGTCAAACATGACTCACGATGTCAAGCACTTAGTGAAGAATGCACTGTCAAACATAAAAATAAATAAATTCACAAGAGATTACATTTTTTTGCAAGTCGTGGCTTGAACATCGACTTAGGAGGTTCAAAGAACTATCTCTCGCACTAGTCAGGTTGGAAGTGGTAGCACACCAAGGATCATGAGTGTTCATCTACTCATAATGTGGTGTGTGGCACAAAAATTGACCCATCACACATGCAAATGGCATAGGGGACACAAGGCACGAAAGAGAAGGTCGGCAACATGTGAAAGTAGAGGAGTGAAAAATCCTACGGCATGTGTGTGCAAAGGTTGGTGCCGATATTTGGTATGATTTACATGGTCATTCATGCATGTGTGTGAGTAGCCGGGGACTTGCCAACTAGTAGGGCAACCAAGCATAGAGCTTGCCCACCACAAGGTAGCCAAGCACAGAGGAGGTTGCACGCAGCCAAAGCACACAGAGGAGTACCCAATGCATGCAAGGGTCTTGTAACTCTTGTAAATGTGGAAAAAATGGAACAAAGAAACAAGCAATGTCAAGGAGCATTACCTGGATGGAGGGAAGGTGCGGACGGGAGAAGAGGTGGCAGGCGCTACTCGATCATCTGCTTGAGCTGAGCTAAGAATGCAGATGGCTCCTGCAAATTCGCGAGAGCCGTCTGATTTGGGTTTTTTTTTAATTTCCTAGTCCGTCACTTATGCGACGCCTGCGTAAGTGATGTCGTGTAAGTGATGCTTTACGGTGTACAACCACTGCCACCGTTGTGTAAATGATGCTAAATGATCCGTCTCGCTTATGCGACATCCAATGCGATGGATGTTATAGTGGTGATCACGCTAGAGGCAGGAAGAGCGCGGACAAGCTCATGTAACTGAGTAGGAGTTTTAGACTGCCTAGAAAAATCTCCAACTTGTGGACGTGTCATGATGTTCGAGATTGATTTGGAACACAAAGGAGACGAATATGAAAATGAAAAGTAGGAAGCTGTGGTGGAGGTTGACAGTTGTGCCATGCGAGGTGGAGGTCACAAAGTTCCACTAGCCCATACCCAGCCCTGATGAACCTTTATATTCCCCATCTTCCCCTGTGGATGATTTTGTTATAATCCATAAGGACTTCACCCCGTCTGCCACTTTTCCACTTTTTACATTGAAAGCATTGTCAAAGCAGCTGTGCGTGGCCATTTTAGGCGAGTCAGTTAGTTAATAAGTCTCTTGTAATGACTACATTTGGTACCAACTATAGAGGCAAGGTGTTGGCCCAAATAGGAATTACACAATCTGTAGTCCAAAACTTGCCCAAGGACATAGCAAAAGCAGTCTTAACAGGGGAGCTACCCATAGCTAAAAAGCGTCAAATAGACCTTGTAGGATGAATCCCACCATCTCATATGTGCTCTTATGTAAATGATCTCTTTCAAAATTTTATGTTGCAATCTCTGTGAATCGTTGTCGAACTGTATTGCAATCTAAATAAATGGGCTCTTTCAAAGTGTAATTCATCTTTTGTGGACTTTATATATGATTTGTCTTTTTATGTTCTCTGTGAGCTTCCCCATGCATTCGAATTGCACAAAATAGCAAAATCCAAAGGGGCCAGAGGGGTGCGAAAATGCCCAGTGTGGGCCTCCTGCACACAGGCCTTTTTTGTACCTTTCTGGTGCCCACTTGTTTTTTCATTTATTTGATATTTGGTTGATCAAAACACCATACAAATTGATTTAAATTGTTAACTTTAGTTTAACTCATAAATTTTTGGGTGAGTCAATTACATTAGTCATACTGTTAAAATTAACATTCCGTGTCTTAGATTAAAATCCAAAGGGGGCAAGAGGGGTGCGAAAATGCCATGTGTGGGCCTCCTGCAGCACAGAACTTTTCGCACCCTTCTGGCCCACTTGTTTTTTCATTTATTTGATATTTGGTTGATCGAAACAGCATACAAATTGATTTAATTGGTTTAAATTGTTAACTTTAGTTTAACTCATAAATTTTTAGGTGAATAAATAAAATTAGTCATACTGTAAAAATTTACAGTCTGTCTTAGGTTAAAATATTTCTAAAAACTCCATAAAACCTAGTTTTAGAAATTTAATGCCTATAAGACCCTAATTGAATAGAATTCTAGACTTAAGATTATGCTAATAAATTTACTCCAAAATTTCTAAAAATCAATAATATTCTTTTAAATTGGGTCAATTTAGTTAAGGTGTACATGTGCACCTTATGCACATAGGGATGTTTTGTTCAATCAATGTAGGAATACGGCCCAATAAAATTGTAATAAATTAAAAGATTAAAATTCCTAGAATTGACCTTAGACCTAACAATAATTATAGAGAGATAAAATCCCTCTTAAACACCTATACCTTTCTAGAATATTGAAGGCTAAAGGAAGGGGGGACATTCTTAAAGACAAATCCTTGAACTTAGATTTAATTTGATAAATTTTTGAATAAATTTAGGGCTAAACACCTATGAACCCTAGCAAATTCTAGAGAAAGAATGAACCCTTATAGTGTAAGTAATTTTTTAAACCATTCTCAATGAAGGAATATATATTTAAACCCAAGAGTTTAGGAATATGAATAGAATTGACATGAGATTTTGAGTTATTTAATTCTTGCATAAAACATCAAAATCCAAAGCGGCTAAAGGGTGTGAAAATGCCATGTGTGGGCCTCCCACATGTTTTTTTCACCCTGCTGGCCCATCATATGGATAGGTCTCTCTAGTAAAACATCAATTTCTCTTTAGGCTTATGTGACCTCAAAAATTGCACAAAACATCAAAATCCAAAGGGGCAAGAGGGGTATGAAAATGTCCTCTGTGGGGGCCTCCTACACAAGCCTTTTTCGCACTCTTTTGGCCCACTTGTTTGGTATAATTAAACAAAAACCAATCCATCACATCAAACACAATTGCCGACTATGAAACAATGATAAAAAAGTTATCTTGTATTAACAATTGCAGAAATATTACATTTGTGCTTGATAGGACAATTACATTAAAAATTAGGACAGTCTATCTTTGCGGCCCTTTTTCTTCGTGAATTCACCGTGCCAACTACATGTCCTTCGTCATGATGGTCACTCGCTTAGCATGAATTGCACAGAGGTTAGTGTCTTTAAAAAGAGTGACGAGGTGGGACTCCGTCGCCTCTCCTACAACGTTTCAAGTGCAATGGACTGCATCATGCGACATTCGATCTTGTAATCTCATAGAATTTCCTTGCATGTTCGTGCAAATGGAACCCTCCATATTAGCAACTCCGTTGACTTCTGATAGTGGCGTATCTCCTGGAATACTCTGAAGTCAGAGTGCATTACTATTTTGAGGTAGGCAATACTGTGACTCTTTTATAAAAAGAAATTATTATTATTATTATTACCACCTTGCTAGCAACAGGTTCTTGTGGCTACTCTCCTTTTCGAGAGAATAGGTTCTTATGTCTGCCATGTAGCTTTTGCACTTATACTTCTCATCTAGAGGGGTGAAAAGAGCATTGTTAATTTATCCTTGATGTGCTCATAAGTCTCTATTTTGTAGACATGGGGAATTGAATGTTGAATTTGTGATGCAAGTGTTGTCGAGGCAGTAGGTACATCTTCTGGTTGGTTGCCATTGGGTTTGAATGAACACACAAGCTCTTGTGTATTTATTGAGTGGCTTGCATGGTGTTGCTTGTGTTTCCATTCTTGTCGAACTTTAGGTGAAGCTGTTGGGGTTGAAGGTGTTGGTGAAGCGTTCCTCCCTTTGTTCGATCTTGGCAACCATATGATGGGATTACCTTCATAGTATCCTTGTTGAAGTATGTGCACATGCATCCATCTTTGATGAACATTAGGAGTTTTTATTTGATGCATTTGGTGCTGAGGTTTCTTTTTTTATGGAGGCTTAGGGGAATTTTTATTACGCTTGGGAATCCAAGCTTTGGTATTACCTTGGTAGTACCCTTGAGCTTCCAGTAGCCTTTTTGGTACCCACACTTGTTGACTTGTTAGAGTTCTTTGAGGAACTCACATAGGCTTTTGTGGATGATATTGTGGAGTACTTTTATTCTTCCTTGGCCATTGAGGTTTGCGTTGAGAAAGAGGCTTTGATTGTCGAGACACCTAGATTGGATTGGCACCTTCGTAGTAGCCTTGAGCTACAAATAATTGCTTCTCCACCCACATTCTGATACCATTAAGATATCTTGATCTTGGCTATTTTGGTGGAGTTTTCTTTTTGGTTGACGTGGAAGGTTTGGGGCCGTCCTTAATGTTTGTTGGCACTAAGGTTATGGATTTGAGACTCATGAGCGTTTTTGACGAATGAGACTGGAGTTTCTTGTCGAGTGGTGTTGGCTGATGATGTTGAGGCTTTTGAGCATGCAACCTTCTCTGGTGGTGAGGGTGGTGGTTGAAGAGGCATAGGATCCAGAGCTTTTCATGTGCGTTACTTTTTAGAGGTAGATGGTTACATTTGGGGAACTTTTTCAAGAATAGCTATGAGGTTTTGGCAATTGGAAATAGAAGCTCTTTCTCTTGTTGGTGTAATGAAGCAACACCTTTAGTTTAGGTCTAGAACCTTGAAACCTTTGACATCTTAGATCCTTGGTCATGGGCTCAAGTTTAAAAGGGGGCTATGGACTATCACTTTACTTTTTACATTTCTACTTTTTGAAACCTTTGACATCTTGGATCCTTTCTTGGACATGGCCTTTCATGGTCTAGGGCTCATAGCAAGCTTGATAGCCATCCTCTTGGTGGGAGGTTAACTCACTTAGGCATAATGGCCATTGTATGAGATTATCCTTAATCTTGTTTAATCCATGATGATTTATCCCTAATCTGAGCTTTATGATTCACTGCATTCCAATTGGTATCAGAGCTCAAGCTTTTGATCCTAGCCTAGGTTTTGGTCCATTGAATCATTTTCGCCACTTCATTAACCCTATATTTCAGAAATCTAAATTTCTTAGATTTTCTTGATTTTGGGGAAAAATATAGTGGACTCTTCATAGCTTAGCAGGAAATTTTAGATTTCTCCTTAGTTCTCAATCTATGGAGAGATTTAGGATTTGTTGCTATGTAGAAAATTCAAAAAGTTGGAGAAAATCCAAGAAAGCGTAGAATAAACAGATTTTCTTGCATTCCTTGATGTTCTTGGAAATATTCTTGATTTTCTTAAATTTTAGAGAATCTTTACATAAATCACAGCCTATTTTCATCAAATCTTCACACAAACCCTAGTTTCTTACTATCATTTACAAGATCCTTTGAGTTCTTTGCATTTTGGAGAGATTCTTGGTTGTTGTGTAGTTTTGGTGAAAGCTTTATCAAGAAAGGATAGTTATCACAAATATTAAAGACAAATTGCAAGTATTGTAAATTTTGATGTAGTTTTTAACAACAATCAACAAAATGAAGATCTATTCCAAAGTTATCATAATTTCTTAAAGATTTGAGTGTAGAATATTATTGTGCAGAGTTTTCAGATTTGAGTGTAGAATATTATTGTGCAGAGTTTTCTAATTGCTGTGCAGAATATTACAAATTTCTGTGTGCAGAGTTAAAGTCTATACAATCTTTTTGGGAAAGTATGCAGAGTACAGTGCATAACTGTTGTATCAGTTATTACAGATTTACAAGATTTTTTGTGCAGTTTAGTACACTTGGTGCAGATTTCCAAGAAAGTGTAGAAATTCAAATTTAGTGCAAGAAATGGTGCCAGTGAGTTACTTTAAACCCTAATCTTGCCCTAAAGTTGATTTTCTTGAAATTTGTACAAGATCTTTACATTCTGTGTGCAAGAAAACTTCAACATCTAAACAGTCTGTGCAAGATAACTTCAATATCAAGTTTTATTTAGTCACAAATACATAAGAAATAGAGACGGAAGTGAACAAGGTGTATTAGAGTGCAAGAAAGTGCAAATCTTGCAAGATAGCAAGATTCTTGATAGATTACATAGTTTAATGCAAATCTTGATGTATGTAATTGAATGTTGATGTAATCAAGGCCTCCACGGTTTGAAGTTGACAAATCTTTAAAAAAGTTGATCCCCACCTACATCATCCCATGAAAGCAATGCCGAACCATCCATGTAAAGATAACCACATAGATCCTCAACAAAATCACCATGTGTAGAATGTATGGACCATCTGGCATGGACATCGTCCTCATCAAATAAGTGTCTAAACTGGCTAGGTAACAACATCTTAAGCTCAAACATCCATATGTTACATGAATATGATATGTCATCATAGTCGAGAGAAAAATGCCAATGTAAAAGAGTGGTTCATCGTTGTCCTTGTGCTAGCTTCTTGTAGTTTCTCTTTTGTTAGGTCTAGCCCAGGTGGTATAGGGAAAGTTGACGTTACAAGCTCAATTACCTGCTCAATGCCAAAAATAGGTAGGTCTTTGTCCCCCTCGTCCTCGTCTTCCTCCTCTCGTTCCTCATTCACATTAGATGGTCCTGGTCTATCTCCTTGAGAAACCATCATGGTGAGGTTGGGATGTGTATACTCCTCCTCGGCCAATGATGTATCTTCCTGGATATCAATATGGTTGCTATCCTCATGCAAGGAGGCTAGTGTGCTATCAAAAATCCATCGATCTCGAGGATTGACTTGCACAATTTGCCACCATGGATTGCCATTGGGACTCTTGTAAAAGAATGCTTGTTCACAACAATGAATTGGAAGAAGGTAAGGTTTTTTGCCACCTTGTAGCGGAGTCGATAGACCAAAAACCCATGGGCTCTCTTTTCACAGTAGTATCTTTGCCTCTATAGTATTGTGTACAAAACTAGTGAACCTTCAAAATAACCTATAATAAGTATGTTCTTGAATTAGCACCAAATATACTAACATGTGAGATAAAGAATCAATTTCTAGAATGACTATACTTGTTTCATAAAATGATTTTTTATTAACTTCATATATTCTCTAGATCCCTAACGTAACCTAGCTCGTCATTGACAATGTTTGTGTCATGGGCACTTACATGAGATTGTTATTAAAATGATGCAACAATGCATGAGTCTTGATTAAGATGCATATCATCAATCATTTTGACTCGAAGAAGATGTCCATAGGCCCACATACTTCTATATGCCCAAACCTAATATCACAAGCATAGATAATATTAACATCACAAAAGCACGCACATAGAATACTGGAAGTGTGGGCCATGCCACATCTTACCTCCTTGTCACACCCGAGGCTGAGCTCGAACTCCTAACGTGTAACTTGTGCACCTTCTTTTTTATTTGCTCTTGTATACATGTCATTGACATGGTGGGGGTCACCCATTGCCTCTTTGATGTTCTTTGCATATTCTCTTTCCATTCTTCGTCATGCTCTTTGATCCATTTTTGCATATATATTGAATTGTAGATCACGAAAATACTTAAATTCTCTCGTTCATCATGATCAAGATGTACTGGGAGTCCCTTTCCACATAACACCTCTTCTAATAATTTACTTGATTCTTTTGCCATCCAAACATGGGGAGCTTCCTCATCAATAAGCTATAAGTACTCAGAGAGATAGTACATGCACTCATGATGCAACCATCCCTTTGCCATAGATCCTTCGGGCCTTGCCCTCTGATGCTCAAAACCCTTTAAGTCTCCCATGAATCTTTCAACCCAAAATATCCATCGTGTGCTTACAACTCCAACAAGCTCCACCTCCTCATCGAGGTGGATAAGCACATGGACTTGGATGTCAAAAAAGGAGCTCTATGCACTCCAATGTTTTTTGTTGAATCTCTTGAGTGTCTATTTCCTTTGACGTGATCCACCTAGAAAATGATAAAATGCCAATCGATAGCTAACTTCAATTGTAAAGAAGAATCCTAGTTCCATTTTTGAAGGACTAGCAATACCTTGCAAGTGACCCAAAACGGTATATGATATCTCGAATGCCCTTGGTTAAGCATCCATCAATTATTACAAGTGGCAAGATATGCTGCAAATAGTCCACCTTTGACGTTAGTATCCATACAAATTAACAAATGTCAAGAATAAGATAAGAGCCATGGCTTACCTTTAGAAAGTTATGCCAGTCATGTGTCTTTAATCGAGAAAGACTGTTATCATCCATAGTATACATGTTTCGTAATGATGCAACATAGCCTGTAGATGTACGAATGGATCTCATCCTATCATTGATCGTACTCATCTCATCCTTTGTTAGTACCCATGGTGCGCGACGAAAGTCGTCTTTCCTATTTAGAACTTACTATAGGCCATAAAGATGGTTTATATTTTTGTTCCTTTAAATCCACCCTCGCAGCCTCTGTATCTTTGATACCCAAACAAGATGTTTCCAAAGCGAGTGTCCAACATTCTTGAAAATATGCATGGGGTTAAGAATATGTATGATTTTTAGTTCTTTCCAATATTCCAAACTATACCATATTGAGATATGAGGTGTCATCGATTTTTTCCCTGTGTCTTTGTTATAATCCTTGTCTTCCTCATCGCTTGTGAGCTTAGCATCTAGATCTATGATAGGTCCAATTGTCCAATTTTATGTACCTGTCCATAGGAGTCATTCGTAATAGGGAACGCTCCACTCTCAATCCTTCTATTGAAATGTCTTGCCATTTTATTCAAATGCAATGTGTCCTTCTGGCAAAAATCTTCTATGTTGGAGATATATATTCTTGCCGAGATTCTTACTATATTTTGATCGTAGCCAATCTCCACATGGCGAACATGCCTTGTACCCCTTTGTTGATATACTTACGAACAATCGAAGTCTTAGTACAATTGTTATTTTATGTCACTTCAAATCCAAACAAAGTAACTACAATCATGTATCGAAGAATAACTGTAGGCAGGATAGTCACATGAATAGTCCATATTAGAATGCTACGAACCTCAAAGCCTCGTTCCCCTCTGTAGGCTTGGACATGTCAAGCACTTTTATCCCTTTCCAAAGTTGTTGTAGATCTTCAATGAGTGGTGCTAGGTACACAGTGATGTTTTTGACTTGTCATTTTTTTGCATTGAAGTGTTGTATCGAGTCAGAGTTTTCAAGAAGTATAGACATATTGAGTGGATACAATTTTAGGCCATGTTTCTTGTGCATGTACCTGGAATTAGTAAACTCAATATTAGATGCTCCTTCTTTATGGACATAAATGGTGGTAGGTTGTAATTGATCACCACCACACCGGGCAAGTTGATTTCCATCAAGACCAATACCAAGTTTTAAGTGATGGGGGGTTCTTGACTAAATTCTGGCCATGTTCTATCAATGTGCTTGAAAGCTTTACAGTCAAATAGAATGCATAGGATCCTGTCTGTGCTCACATTCTTTGTCATCCAATACATAAGCTTTGACAACTCTGGCCTTCAAAATAGGTACTCCATTCGTGGTGGGGATAATGGAAAATGTCCTAGAACCCATCAATAGAGGTAGCATTAGCACATAGCCCATATGTGGTCATACTTTTGATGTAGCGAGCAAGCTGTTGCCATGGACCCCATGAATAGATAGGTCCACAAAATGTCATAAAAGTGACCTCATAGTGAACTAGGACATGTAAATCCTGTGCAATAAAAAGACCTTGACCCCCGCTAGCACGAAGATGGCACGATCACATAGCGAGTTTCCTAGAAGTTGAAAACCTCTCCATCAGTCGTCGGAAGTGATGCACCCAACCAGCTGCTGCCATGATGTCTATGATTATATGTCTTTATGAGAGGTAGTAGGCAACTAGGTAAGGAATGATCACAAGACATCTCGGACTGAGAACCAAGAGGTAATTGGTGCACGCATGCCTCCATTTGTACTGAAGAACAACCGACTGTGGTGCATGCAAGGAAGCATAGATCGATTGAGTCCCCATGAAAGCCAACATCAGCATCAAAAAGATGTAAAACTAGGTTTGGCTATGATGATTGCACCCAGATGCATGTTATATATCACTTTGTCTATCAAGACCTTATAGAATTTGAAAGAGTCAATGTAGAATGCTTAGAAAAATAAATATCACTTACCATAGGCTCATCTTGTCTCTCTGGTACTGGTGCATCATGACATCTTCCAAACTCTATCTCATGGATACGGCATTGCCGTCATGTCCGCATGTTGGTGAGTGCCTCGACAATTCACACACCAACATGGAATTCTTTGCTCATAGTATGTATGTGCCTCATCAACTTCATGTTGCATGGAACTAGAGGATGTCACAGAAGCTGTCGTCGATGGAGACGAGTACACACCTCCTCGCCCTATTATAGAAGCTCGTAAGTGTGTTGGAGGAGGTGACGTACTGGAGGATGAGTCGAAACCTATTTGCCATTGGAACAAAATAAAAATTACAGAAGCAACTATTTGTTAAAAGTTAGTTATGTATGAGTTTGTAGTAAAAGTATTCATAGCATGTTTAATTTTTTGCATCATATGAACCTAGTAAGTATTATCTATATTTAGGCTCATTGTTTTGTTTGTAACCTATGTCTACGTGATATGAAATTTGGTGACAGCTTGATGAGCGAGTGTTTCATAGCTCACAATTGTTGATACATGCATTTTTTTTAAATAACTTCTTGGATGTGACTTCAAAATGTGTAGGAGATATTGCATGGTGGGGGGCAGAGAATACCCACACTAGTATGCATCCTGAGTCATGGAGGGCCTTTCGGCGGGAGATGCAACTCAGGATACATTGGGATCAGCAGAAGGTATGTAATATACTCTCTAGCTATGTACTAATGTCTGTCTTAAATCTTAGGTCTACACATGCTTTTTGATTCCGAACATATGTCTATAGGATGCAGCACAAGCTAGGCTACTATAGGCTGGGCATACATCATGTCTTGGTAGGATGGGCAAGAAGGGCTTAATTGCCACTTTATATGTTCACATTTTGTCTTAGACGTGCATGTAGGTGTGTATCTTATGTTCTTTATATCAACTGATAACTCATGTGGTTTTTAAATAACAGATGGACTATGGTCGCGCGAGCCCACTCCTCAAGAGATAGAGATGGCCACCTATCAGGATTATAGGTTTTTGAAGATCCAACTACCTCCACCAGCTACTTTTGTAAGTAATCTAGATTAGATGTCATCATTCACCTTCTAATTAAAGTATTCATACATCAACTCATTAGGTTTTCTAAACCATAGGAGTTTCGTTGGTGACAATGAGTACATGACGGAGGTAGATCGATAGAGTGCCATGGGGCACAAATCTATGTCGACAAAGCAGCCTACATTAGGGAACGATGATCATGAGGACAACGAGGGTACAGACAATAGAGACTAGAGGATCCTCCTTCTCCTTGCTCTAGATTCCTAGCTTGTTTTTAGCCCCATTTTGTATTTGGAGGTGACGTACATAGTTTTACGTACTTTTACACATAGACATGAGTGTAGGATTAGATAGGCTATGTCGGCCTCACATTCTACCATTTGTACTCATCATATTTTGCCATTTACATACATTTGATCACTTTATATACTTTGTACTCTTGTACACTTACATATATTTACATAAGCTTTTATTTTTGTTCAACTTTATGCACAAATGTAATTTTCTTACCGATGTTATAATCCACCATGTTGATTTGATTTTTTCACTTGTGTGAAAGACCTGAGAGAGAGAGAGAGAGAGAGAGAGAGAGAGAGAGAGAGAGAGAGAGAGAGTTCTTTAATGTGTGCTCAATCCAATTCGAGTCGAGAGAGAGAGAGTTCTAATTTAATGTGTAAGCTCAATCCAATTCGAGTCGAGAGAGAGGGGGAAAGAGAGAATGAGTACTTTGGTATTGTATGTGTGTGTGTGTGTGTGTGTGTGTGTGTGTGTGAGAGAGAGAGAGAGAGAGAGAGAGAGAGAGAGAGAGAGAGAGAGAGAGAGAGAGAGAGAGAGAACCATCTTTCCAACGCAAATACATGCTAGAGCGACAGAGACAGAGAACTATTGTTCCAACACAAATACATGCTAGAGAGTGAACTGAGAACTGGAATTTTTAATCGTTAAAATATCCGTTAAGCATCTCTTATACAATGCCCGTCATGGATATTCGCATTTAATAAGCAACGCATGTTGTCAAGCATCTCTTATGCAACACATGATGCATCTCGCTACTGTCATCGCTTAAGTGATGCGCCATATCGATGTCCAGATTGATGCTCATGGGGTGATGCAAACAAGCATCACTATGGGCGGGTTGTGTTGTGAATGCGAGTGAGTGCAACCTCAACTGGGTCTCCATGTAGGTGAGTGTGTCAGCAAATAGATCTGAGTGCAGTCGTCGCTGAGTGCAGTCGGATGGTGGAGGTCTAGTGAACCACACAAGTGAACATAGCATGCAGGTGCATGGCCTTAGGGAAGTCACTCTCACGTAGGAAGTCCATGCATTGCTCTAGGGTCGTCATGCTGAGGAGGGTTGTTTAGGTGCTTTGGTGATTTGGTGCTTTGGTGCTCTCTGGAGAGTGCAAAGAAAAAAATGACACATAAAAGAGGCCTTGGGTATTTATAGAAGGTTTGTTTCCTCTATCACATTGGACCAAAAAAAACCCTAAAAGGGGCCTTGGGTATTTATAGAAGGTTTGTATGAAAATAAACCAACCATACCACAAAACCACAATTTCAATAAACCAAAATTCCTATTCATTAAACTAAAGTACCATAGAAAACAAATATATTCATAAAACTCTGTAATGGAGTGATATTACAAAACAAATCCAAAATGGAGTGAGATTACAAAACATTTGCCCAAAATGGAGTGAGATTACAAAATGGACAAGTCTTCCAGCTTAGATCCCTTGAGCCGAAGTGATGTCATCCTACCCCCCAATCCAAGGACACCTTCTAACCTATCCAAACACACCTCATTGTTGTAAGTGAACTATGATAGTTATGATCAAATACATTTGTTTAAAGAGCAAACAACCCTTACCTTCTTGTCTTCTTGCAATTTGAAGCAAGCATTGCTGATTCCCTTATACCCCAAGATGCATAGGTAATCACGAACATTCAATAGCCTCCAATGCTTGCTTGCTTGGAAAATATCTACCCCACATTTGGTAAGCATATCAAGAGAGCTATGGGCTCTGCAACCTCCTCTTGAGCTTGTAAGGGAATCCATGCTCCCTTCTTCCTCATCCACCGCTCATAACAAAATCGAATGCACAAAGTGGCACGTGCTCGAATCGAAAGGAGACACTAGAATGTACTACATTGCACTTGAAATTCTCCCCTTTGTGCTCCCCCACCACCACAAGGTCCCACCCTTAGCCAAGTAAATTGACCATCTCTTCAACACCCACAACCTTGCACATGTACATGTACATGGTGGGCGTTTATGTGCACTCAAAGACCTAAAACATGTGGGCAAACACATGCATAGGGAATGCCCAAGTAAGACCCATTGATCTTGAGGCCTTGGTGTACTTCAAAGAGGTCTGTATATCACTAGCCATCTTTGCCTTAAGAGCAATCATAGTCCAAACATTAGGCGTAGGGGAGGGAATTTCTTCAAGCTTACCAAACCCGTTGGCCAATGTGGGCACTACATAATTGTGTGTGTAGAAGAAAAATTTCCGATGAGCAAGGGTAGAAGGGGAAATGTTGGAGAGTATTCCAACCCCTATATGACCATTAAAGGCATAGAATGTCCATGTTAGGCTTGGTATAGGCTGCTCCTCAATGAAGTTAGAAGGGAAAATATCTAGAGACAAACAAACCCATCAAATGAGGTTTAAAAAATGAGCCCATTTAAACCAACCTACTCGAGAGAAATCCATACACAAGGAAAAAGAGGAGTGTGCCATTGGGGCCACAATGAAATATCCATTTGCTAAGTACACATGTTGTACAAATGGCCACCAACCCATCACGCGCCTTGAGTCCTTGAAACCTAGTAGACATCCCTTCCAATTGCACATCTCGACGTCAAACTCGATGGGGTCCATTGGCATTGGGTTGCAAATAGACTCAATCTCCCTTCTGAAATTGCATTCCAAGCCAAGCATTGTGCTCATCATCCCTCGCATTGTGCTCATCATCCCTCGCATTGTAAAGAGCATAGACTCTATTATGTCTCTTGGGCCTTCTCCTCCTCAACGAAGATGCACCACCCTCCATGGTTGCTTATGATGTAATAATTGTAGAGAGAGAGAGAGAGAGAGAGAGAGAGAGAGAGAGAGAGAGAGAGAGAGAGAGAGTAAGGCATGAATAAGTTGCAAGTCTAAGCATAGTAGAGAGAGAGATAATAAGGCATGAATAAGTTGCAAGTCTAAGCACAATAGAGAGAGAGAGAGAGAGAGAGAGAGAGAGAGAGAGAGTCATGAATAAGAGAAAGTCTAAGCACTGTAGAGAGAGAGGGGGGGAGGGAGACAGAGAGATTCTTGTAGGCATGAATAAGCTACAGGACTATGCATAGTAGAGAGAGAGAGAGAGAGAGAGAGAGAGAGAGAGAGAGAGAGAGAGAGAGAGCTATGGAGATTTGAGTTGCTGGTTTTGGGGGGAATGAAGTGTAGTGTGATGTTGGAGGGGAGAATGGAGTGTAGAGAGAGAAGATGAAAGCGAAAAAAGCTCTTTTTTGATACAATATGGTTTGGCTTGAGTTTTTAGGGGAGGGAAATCACTTTTTTGAGTTTTTTGAAAAAACCCATTTTTTAGGGTTTTTTG